>NC_070646.1:6123038-6300538 GCF_947347685.1 Pleuronectes platessa
CAAGGAATGTTATTATGCTGAGAGAATGTCAGCCGGTTACAATAGGCTGCTTAATGAGGTAGTGTGGCAAACTTTCAGGCCGGCCATAATATGAATTATTTGTCATTGACTCCGTGTGTGTGTGTGTGTGTGTGTGTGTGTGTGTGTGTGTGTCTTTGGAAGGGGCCAGTGTAAAGCAGGATGAAGGCAGGCCTTGATGGAGAGATGTGGCACTAGCCTGGGGGCTTGCTCCACTGTGAGGGTAGTTAGCTCGCTGCACACCGCCATCATTAGGGACTAGGGCACTTGTGCTGGGAAGGTGACACACAAGCCCACACACCAGACAGTGACACACACACACACACACACACACACACAGAACACCTGTATATGTGCAGCACTTCTTCTCTCTCTCTCTGTCTGTGTGTGTGTCTGTGTGTGTTTGTTGAACTCACACCGGGTCTCAAGGTAGTTTTGTTTTACTGTAACTGAGGCGCCACATGACAGATCTTAACGACACACTTGACGAGAATCAAGTGAACTTTAAAAGTGAAATGATGAATATGATGAAAGTCTGAGCAAAGAAGAGGAGCCCAGTTCTAAACACCAGAGACCCGATGGCAGGGGCGGATCCAGGAGCGAGGCCAAGGGGGGGCACTGGCCCCTTTGCTGAAATGTGATTGGGCCCTGAAGTGCCCCCGTCCTGTTAGGAGTCATTTCATTTAAAAAATAAACCAATCAAATTCTAACAATAAATATGACCAAGACCCCTGATTTGTAAAAATCCTCGCTCCGCCACTGGCCACTGATGGTGCCTTTAAGAGCTTTCTGGATTTTCAAACACTTTTTTCAGGCTCACACTTTGCAGGCTTATTGTTTAATGCCGAGTCGGCAATATTGATTGTGGGCGGGAGGTCGCCTGAATTGGTATTTCTCACAAACAGGGGTGATCTGAGACCAGCTGGAGACACCAACGTGAACATCTGACTACTGAGTTCAGTTGATCTTCAGCAGCTAAACTTTGTTTCTCCGTTGTTTGGCTCAGAGACTTCAAGGTGATGATTAACATTTAAATACGAGACCGTGATCTCATTCAGGGTTTCAACTTATTAATATTTTCATCATTGATGTATTTTTTCACCCCTGTCCATTTGTTTGTTGCTTTGTTTGCCAGATTACACACAAACTACTCCACTGATTATCAAGAAACTTGGTGGAAAAATGTGGTTTGGGTCAGGAGAGGCTTTGTTATGGATCCCAGAGAATCATTCACAGATCTATATTTTTCAAAAAATCTAATATCTGTAAGTGTGAGGAATTCCTTGTGTTGTCCAAATTTTAAATGAAATAAAACCCACTGTTTACCTCAGCAGTCGTGGGAGCTGATTGGATGACTGCTGTTTGAGAAGGTGCGGATGAACTAACACTTTAAACTCTTCTGTACTTTATTCTAGTTATCGGTGTCGTTGTCAAACGCTCGTCCCGTTGGCTCACGTTCATTTTGAAGGCGGAGCCGGGTTGATGACTCTGTTCTGGATGTTCTCTCTCTCTGATGGAACAATCCCTGTCGCTCGTCCCTGCCGTCTGTGCACTTGATCGCTGCTTTCATTGTCCCTCTCATCAGAATCCACTGTAGTGCAATACACACAATATGGCCTCAATGGGTCCAAAAATCGTTCTGATTAAAGATGGCCTTGTTACTGGCACACAGTGGGATCGTCCTTTAGGGAAATGCATTGTGGAACCAAATTCTACCAAATTTATTTCCTTCTGTTGTCGTCCCTTATTATTTATTTCTCAGATGAAAGAGACACTTTCATGTCACCGGGAAGAGAAGAGTCTCCTGAAATACTACCCACCTTTCATCTGCATCCTTCTGTTCTTCAAGGTTAGAGGACAATTGTTACTGAATAAAGAGAGCGACGCTTCTTTTAAAATTAGTTTAGAGAAGAAGCGGATATTTACAAGTTACTCTGTATTATGTATTGAAATGAATAAAAACGAGGGTCGGGAGCGTTAATGAGCTGCTGACCTGTGAGAAGAAAGTTACAATTCTAAAAGGGAAACACTCTCCTGGCTGCTGCCTCACTGTTTTATCTTCAAGTGAATTTGATTTGCAGAGCAACATCTGGCAAACATATAGCAACAGATAATCCTGCATGAAATTTCACTGACAAAGAAAATTTGATTTGCAAAAAACATTTCAAGGAGAATCTCAATCTTTAGATTGTTCTCATGTTTATTTTAATTTAACTGATGAAAGCTAAAACAAGAGGTTCTTATCAAAGTAGAGGGGCACTGGACATTCTTCATCTGGGTTAATGTAGAATTTGGCGAGATCCTGCACTCTCTCTCTCTCTCTCTCTCTCTCTTTCAGATGTTTCCTGATAAGTTTCTCCCAAAAGTGCTTTTTTAACATATTTCCAAAAGGCCTTTTTACCTGAACTCTGGATTCTTTTTTTTTTACTTGAACTCTCCTTCTGTGTTGCCCTCTTCTTCCTCACCCCCTTCCCCCACGCTGCTGAGTAACAAGTTTTGATGTGACCTCAGGATCCTTTACCTCTGTGGTTCCTCTTTCTCCTGCAACCCTGTAAAAAGTGAAAACATTTGCCTCCAGGTCACACTTACGACACGTGACTCAAGTCTTGAGCCGATGAGATACGGCCCAAACGGGGGAACAGCAGCTCGCTTTTCCAACTCCTTAAACAATTACTGAAGTGCTTTCTGAGCTTATGGATTTTGTCGGCCGAGCAGATCTCGTGTTCAGAGGAGAAATGTGCCAAAGTGCACGAGGAGTGACGCCATCGGGGCGGAGCGGCGGTGGAGTTGGATTCAACAGATTCTTTTCAGCTCTCTAGGTTTTTTTTAAAGCTTCAAAAGCTCCGTCCATCCGCTCTACTTTTAACTATGTATCAAACCTAACTGGGGTGAAATGGTGACTTTCAAACTAGAGGATGGAGTAAACCTGTAGATATGAAGCTGTGCGTGGCATTGAAGATGTTTATGTTGGATTTCACTTCAGCTTTTCAATCCACTGTGATCAGAATGACGGTTACACATCCCCTTTTTTATTTAACAACATCCAAAACAATATATTTTTGTGTTTTGTTGGTTGTAACCTAGGGGATTTGTATGCTCGCCTGCAGCTATGGCCTTCAACATTGTTCCTCCAGAACACAGCGACATCAAAAACGTAATTTCTTTACCCGGGAATACAAAGACTTTCCTCCTTCTTGAAATGTAATAGAACCGTCACGGACGCTCCCGCTCTATACGTCGCCAGTCGGTTTATAGTTCAAGGGTATAGCCCACACAAATGCATTAAGTCTGCACACTGTACACATTCAAAGGGAACAAAAAAAAAAGGGGCCCGCATTGGCTTGATCACAACTGAACCCATCCCCCTGGTTTCAGTTCTTCTTCACTCGGCATTCATTGAAGGACGATCTGTACATTACGACCACGTTCAAATGCATCTGGATACTTTTTTTCTTTTCTCTCCTTGTTTGCTCGGCTATTTTGTAGATTTTAAAGCGGGATAACAAATCAATGCCGCTGTCCTCAGAGCACGGAGCCGATCCATAAAAATGCTGCATTCACTCGCGAGCGTGTCCACGCACAGAGAATGCTTTTTTCTTCTTCTTCTTCTTTTTTAAGCAAAGCTGTTGTGGATCCATTGAGAACATCGCGCGAGTGAGGACCGACCGAAACAACACGGTCGGCTCTGACCGCGGTGCAGCCGCCTCGTGAGCCGATTCTGATGCAGAACATTTGTGCACAAAACACCTCAACTGCTGATGGAGCAAAACACCTTTACAACCCCCACGCGACATTAAATCACGGCTGTGAAAAGACATTGAACAACGGTGCTGAGGTGCTCAGTGTGCTGAAGGACGCTTTATGTTAAAATACTCGGGCATACGGAGACACACACACACACAGTGACGCACAATGCCCCGGTGACCTCTTTGTCTGAACTTCAGCTCGTCTCTGAGAGTCTCACGGATCCAGAACTCAACTCTGTCCTGAACGTAGACACAAGCAGGTGATGGAGACGTTCCTCATGAGGATTATTAAAGTTAAACATTATTATTTTCTCAGGATGAGGGGTCCATCGGCAGGAGACATGGCCCAGTGTGAGGATTTGTCTTATTAGGTGGTAGAAATCTGCACATGAAGAACTTTGTCCTCCAGTTTCCATCATGTCTCTCGTATTCTTCTCTACACAGTTTGTTTTGTTTCATATTCTCCCCTTTTCCTAAATAAAGAACCATGTAAATTTAGTCTTTCTTAGAACTTGACACTTAAAATAAATTTGGAAGATTCATCCGAGTGAAAACACATTAAGACGAGGTGTAACTACGATTAGGGACGAGTGTATACACGTCCTGTTCTGCAGCGTGAAAAGAACTGAATCCTGGAAAACACAAATTACAGTTGTAATAACATGTTTTCATCGCTGATTGTCTGTGCCTTCGTTTGTCTGTCTGTCTGTCAGTCTGTCAAATAGCAGGAGTACGCCAAAGAAACCAGACTGAAGGGATTTTATTGAAACTCGGTTGAGCGGAGGGGGGGGGGGGGGGGGGGGGGTATAGGCCAAGGAAGAACTTTTGGAGCAGTTTCCAGTAAGGGGGCGGATTGCAGAAATTTTTTTTATTTATTTTTTTATTTCACATTGTGAGAAAGGAGAATTTTTAGAAATCGTGATGGAATAAACTAGACGTACTTAGAGGAGTGATTTCTGTGAAGTTGGGCCTTGGTGGAGGTCTGTACTCCTCTGAGTGAAATTCTAGTTATTGAATAAAATCCAAACTGAGCAGAGATAATAATCACAAGTGGCCTCTCATGATGCTCCTTGATACCTGGTGTGAGGATGTGTGTGTCTGATTACACACACTCTGCTCTGTGTTAATATCTGGACACACAACAGGTCCGTTCGAAACACTTAAAAACAATGTGACAAAACCACATTTCTTCTAAAATGTGATACTTCACTTACACTAAATACTCACAGGTTTACTCTTATTGTGATAAAATACTGCACTACTACGATACTACAGATTAATATCTTGACAATGTATATAATTTGATATTTATGGATGTTCTCTATCTCTCTCAAACAAAGCCCCTCACTCTGTTTGAGCTGATGAACAGTTTTACATGATTTCTGACTTGTAACTGTTGTAAATGCAGATCCAATAAAACTAAATATAACAAATACACTCTGTAGAAAGTCAGTAAATCACAATTTGGAGATCATTAAAAACAAAATCCACCTACACAACTGCTGTTTTGAGGTGATTACTGAGGATATTTGATCCTAATAGAACAATTTGGAAATAATCAGTAAATATATGATGATTCAAAGGCAGATAACTGTTTATTATGTAACTGACCTCATTGTATCTAAGCGTTGTGTTAGTCTGAGTTTCTCAAAGTGACCTAAAGGGTTGGGCAACTTTATTTTCTCAAATACAAAATGTTTTAGAACTTACAAAGTGAGGATAAGTTTAGTTTCCGATAAGATATGTGGTTTTATCCTTCAATTTGCAATGTTACCGTTATTTGCACTTAACAAAACTTTTAACTATATTTACTTTATTTGTTTAATTACAAAGATGCGACTCTCAAAAGGGCAACTTCAAGCTGTGATCACAGACAACTGCTTTTCTTAAAACCGATTGGTAGAAATCTAAATTACATCTGTTTATGAACCGGTCTGAAGTGGAGCCGCTTGCCGAGACGCCGGCTCCACACGTTTCTGAAGCCGCTGCACCTGCCAGCGGAATGAAGGGAGGACGCAGATGTGCACATACTAAGTTGCTTTTATTAATACAGAACTGCATGCTACAGAGACTGTACAGCATAAACATTTATTCATTACAAAAAAACATGGTTTTGGAACCATTTAAAATAACAGGAAAAAAACAAACAAACAAAAAGATAAGAGCATAAAATAGAACAGGAACATCACAGCCGTTAAGGAAACATTCAAACTATTTATCATTAGCATCTTAATAAACCAGAGAAGAAATTGACAGATTACAGTCGCGTCATGTCAACTACAATGGCACCGAGTGGATGATTCTCTTGTAGCTTTTTTTACAGCCTCTTGCAACATCAACATGCCTATTTTTTCTATCTACCTATATGTAGTAGTGTACTTAAAAGTGGCAGTTTGTGTATTTTTTTGTATTTAATAGTTTTTTTATGAACCTCCTAATATACATAATTTGGCCCTTGTGGGTTTATACAGTATGATGTCCGTCTTTTTAAGTTTAAATTTTAATATTTGACAGTTTGCTACCAAACACATTTGTTATAGCAACATTTATACTACATACATAGCAATCTATGTAACGTCACAGCAAAGAATGGTATCGAAATAAAAAAAAGAACGACAACAAAACAAAAACGGGAAAAAAAAAAGGAAAACAAAAAGGAGAGAGATCCCTACAGCATGGTTGGAGGGGCAGAGAAAATTATCACAAAAATTTGGCACGGAAAAATCTGTACACGAATCTACAGTCGGAGAGATGCGACTGTGCAATAAAAAAGAAGGGCTTCGGACACGTTTCCATCTACTGAAGACATGGTACCCACCGTCTCCTGGTTCAAGTTTTCTATTCCTCTTTTTTGTAAAATGGCTTATAGACGCATTTCTTGAAATGAAGTTGTGCATACTTCTGTTCATGAGATCTACACAGTACACTGAGTGGAATCCAGGTTTTCAGCAAGGAAAGAAATCAAAGAAACAAAAAAAACTAAAGATTTTTGCCTTTTTAAAACCTCCTTGTAAAAATGGATCATTCATATATAAGTCGCTTACCTTAAGAAAAAATATTTGTACAATGTATTAAGAAAAAAAAAAAAAAAAAAAAGTCCAAAAGAGACACGTACAAGATACAACAAGCAATCTCTAAAGCAATAAATACTACTGGTCCTAGCGTTGTGACATTTTGACTTTAATAACCCTCGACCCCCCCGCCCCACCCCCAATCAAGCCCACCCAACTTGCCTGACTCCGCCCCAAAGGTAAACAACAACAAAAACAAAAATAAAAAGACAACGCAGTGGAAGAATGCATATTTAACACAGTAATCCCGTCCCCCCCATTATTCTGTACATTTAAACAAGAACAAGTAACATCACAATTAAAGTTGTTCCTCAGAGAGGTGTCGCCGCTAGCCTCATGCCCTCCTAGAATTTGAACAGATGTCAAATGATTGGTTCGCAAGCTCGTATTTAATACAAATAAAGAAGTAGAACCAACTCTTTCAAGAAAAGGGCTCATTGAACATCTACCTATCTTTTTATATCCGTCTTTTAAACATATCGAAGTGGAACTAGATCATTTTTTTCTGTTTGCACTGTTTTAACGTTACAAAAAAAAAGACAAAACGAAAATCCATAAAAATGTTGGCAGATTCACAAAGCCATACTACAGCTCATTGTATCATTTCTTTATAATAATTAGATTTTTTTTTTGTTGATAATGACGGGTCAAATATTGACCAATGAACCTCGATAAAACCAAAACAATAAACTTTCGACGCCTTGTGGCACAGGAACAGAAAAAAAAATAAAAGAACCGACGGCAAAGTGAGATATAGCAGAGAGAGAGGGCCTCGAAAGGATTTGTCTGTTTGTGTGAGTGTGTGTGTGAGCGGAGCTAGAAAAGAGGAGAAGGAGAATAGGATAGACTATTCTATAGACTTGGTCACTAGCGACAGAGGCTGGGGGTTCGTGGAGGAGGAGAGGAGCGAGTGGGAATGACACAGCGATGCCGAGGGCCGGGCCATTGAGGACGCCACAGAGGAGCCCGGCTGCCGCGAGGACGAGACGTCGCCGTGCTCCAGGGCTCCGTTGTGGGAGGAGGCGCCGGGCCTTTTGCGAGATGCAGCAGAGTTTTCCAGCGGAACCAAAGATGGCGGTGGAGGCCCAGCCAGGAGGTGCGGGTGGTGGAGTGGCTGGTGGGCCGGTTTCATAGTCAGTGAGAGAGGTTGCATTTGTTCAGTCTGAGGTTTGGACTCTTTTGAGGAGGGGGAGGGGGCCACCGAGGAGGGGGAGGATGGGGGGGAGTCTAGTAAGCTTCCGTCCGTAGAGGGAGGACTGGCACAGCTGCCTTCACCTTGGATGTAGCGAATGCACTTTTTTTTTCTCCTGGGGGACAAGGCGAGAGACAGAGAAGCAGGTTTAGTTTCACATCTTCGAGCGGCTTCGTCCTCTTAGCACCGCCGCTGACCTAAATGCACCTTCTGCTTTCCGAATTGAGGAGATCCACTCTATCACAGTGGTTCTCACTCGACAGGTTAAAATTCTGCAGGTGCATTTAAGTAGCTTGGTAAACCTCGTGCTAAGAGGAAAGGTTGTAGAAGGGACAGATACCAAAAGACTAAACCATCAGACAGGAGGACAGACATGGAGGAAAGATCACGGGTGAAGCACCTGGAGAGGAAGCAGCGGGGAAATGAGAAGCACACACATAGAGATGATGAAGATGAAGATGAGAGAATTAGATGTGGTGGTTGGTTGCTCTCTGGATGTAGAACTCAGCCTTTCTTACAGGCAGAGCTACAGCTGGGGGATCAGCCTGCTACTGGACCGGCCTCTGCCTCTATCTGGCTCTACTCTCTCGTCTCCTGAGGGGACAAAGTTTGGATACGAGGCGCAAAAGTCGACAAGACCCACACTGCACTGCTTCTGCCCCACAGACACAAGTGAGTGTAGTGAGGGGTCAAGGCATCATGTTTGCATTCCTGCCTTGGGGTCAAGACCCTCCCCCTGCCTGCCCGAGTCCCGGGGCCGGGGCCCGTTGCGCTCGGTGGAACCCAGTGTGCTCACACAGGAGGGGGGGGGAGAGGGGGGAGTTGGGGGGTGCAGGGGGATTGTTGCATTTATCTGTGGTGACTCTTCAGCGAGGCCTGCGTTCAGATTTGGTTAAGGGGGAATCTCTGCCCACCTCGTCTTTACTCTGACCCTGGCAGTGACCCCTCTCTCTCTCGGCTCTCCATTCTATCACAAGGATGCCTGAAGGCTGCGGAGCATCAGTATTAAACACTCACAGGGACAGGGAGAAGGTAAAAAAGGAGCTTTTTAAAAAAATATCTAAAAGATTGAGGTTCTTGGAGTATGTGAGGCTGATCCAATGTTTTAAGTTAAGCTGTCAAATCAATCACTTCCCTGTAATTCTGAGGGGCGGGGGGAATTCTACATATACACAAATGGAGAGAGCAGATTACTAAGGATGAAAAAAAAAAAAGAAAAAAGAAGAGGGACAGCAACAAATCATATAGACAGGCTCATGAAATCATGATCGCATGCTGGGCTGAGAGACACGCATGCATTTCCAATAAGCTCCACAGAACAAGCACACAACACCAGACGGAATAGAGGACTAGAAAAGTCTAGGAGAGAGAGTGTATGGGGGGGGGGGGGGGAATACGGCTTTTAAAGTGTACGCTGCACTGATAGTGTGTCTTTGGGTGGTGCGGAGCATCGACCGGGCGTAAGGAGTTATCATTTTGCCGCGACGTGCACATCTCGCTCTCGATAACTGTCTGTCAAACCGCAACAAATGAGCTAATATCCATTTTTTTAACAGACATATCGATTCATAGTATGTGCCTGTGTACGTTATTGATTTCTCCGTCTCGGGGGAAATTACGAGCAGATGCATCTTTTAGGAAGCGGAGCCCAGAGAGAACTTTTAACCTCTCGGCTCCTGAAACAAAGGCTGAGTTATCGTCTTTTCCTGTCTCCTGATGTCACCATGTGGTTTTTTGTTTATTGTTTAAGGAAAAAACACATTATTTTTGATAACGTGTTTGGCAGGAAGGGCGATAAGAGAGCCGAGTGGAAACAATGGCAGACTGTGGAGCTGGGTGAGTGTGATGTCCGACAGGTTTCAGTGAAGATAATGTGTTCAAACTATTTTTAACTGGTTAAATTATCGCGGTAAATTCAATTAATTTGAGATTGTGACATTGATTTTGAATTGTCATCCTAAAATCACTTGACTAATCATTGATTTCCAGCCCGTCTGTAAAAACGGTATAAAAACAATGCAAGGAAACGTGTGGCTGCGGTTATGTGTTGTGATGGTTGGCGCCGTAGAGTTGTGTGTAGGGGAGGGGGGGGGGGGGGGATGTGGGTGCAAGCCAGACACAGAGAGAAGGGTATTACTGAGCAGAGACAAATACCTACCATGAAAATATTCCCAATTCAAAGACTGCTTGTGTCAGAACAGAAAGACAACAGGTAGGGACTAAGTAAGGGTTATTGAAGAGGAGTTTGGAGGAAGAAGAGGTGGAGAAAGAGGAGGAAGAGGGCACAGAAAAGAGTGTCACTGAGCAGGCCCTCAGAGAAAGCAGGGCTAAATTTGTAAGCATTACATTGTTATTCAACGGGCGCCAATTAGAACATACACGACAGTTAAGATGGGAGGGATTTATCCAGTGCCCGGAGAGAAAATGGATTTCAGCCATGACAAGTCCAGATTGTACGATTTTTTTGTTTTCCAAATTGCATTAGGAAGCCGTGATCTTGCTGCCAGATCTTTCTTCCAGATAAATTTCGCTGATCTTATTTAGAAATCCATTTTCGGCCACTGGGCTTGAACCAAGTTGAATGAAGAAAAAGAACTGTGAGGGAATTTAAAGCAGGAAGCTCCTCGAAGTGAGGAGGGGAGGAGACAAGAGACGTTTTTCCACTTTTTAGTGCACCGATGGAAAAATGTTTTTAGAGGGATATCTGAGCGAATCATCAAGGAGAAGAAGCTGCTCATTGTGGATGTCCTCCTCCCATTGCTACTACAGCAGTTATACCTGCATGGTTTGCACCATAAACTCAGCTGGTCAAGCCCGAACAAGGCACGACACTTCTTTGGGGTATTTGCATCTGTTAGCCAAAGAGGTAGACACAAACATACACACAGAGACAAAAAAAGGAAAAAAGATAGAAACAAAAAGAAAAATGGACACGTCATTGCACGGACAACAACATATAGCCAGGGCTTAGGTTCAGGCTGGCAACACTGGGATGTCCTCCATATTGACCAAACCATCGGGCTCCAGATCCTTCAAGCCCCGACCTGCCAGTTCTCTCACCAATCTCAGTGAGGCTTTTTTTTTTGTACTGTACATCCTGCAATGAAACCCCTGTAGCCCCCAGAAATGAGTCTTTATCAACACATACGCACAGACGCCATTCATACAAACACTCTGGCATATCGTGTTAAACACCTTTCTTCCCAAACAGGAGGTAAACAAATCAGATAGTGGGACCCTACAGATAGACCGGCAGGGCGTGGCTGGAGGGAGCTGAGAGGTCACGATAGCTTGGCGGGAGAGACTACGTGAGGGGAAGGGAAGAGAAGAGGAAGAAAAAGGCAGCAGCACAGAGCGGAGGAGGAAGTCCCAGCGTACGGTTACCCAGCCTTCACCTGGCCCCGGCCAGTGCAAGCACACACCATACACACCTGCACGGGCCACACCAGTTATTCTGTTGATCAAGCCCAAAGCGCGCTCGACACTTCTTAGGAGCGCTCAGGTCTGGGGAAGGGAAGGGAAGCCAGCAGAGAGGAGGAATAGTACCCAAAATCAAAATAAATCCAAAAACAAGGAAATCAAAAAAGGAGGAGAGAAACGAGGAGAGAAAACAGAATACAGTGAATCTATGAAGCTTTGGCAGTGGCTCATTGTGCAAGAAACCCCCTAAAACCCCCTTAAAGCCATTCCCAAGTGTGCCTTTATAGACAGGCCTGAACACAATTAGTGCGTTTCAGAAATTAGTCAAAATCAAAATGCATGCAATGATTAAAATTATGGTATTAATATGGAAAGAAATGCTTTCAGTCGTGTGATCTGAATTCTGATTATTTAAATATAAGTGGAGAAAATGCAGATTGGGTTAATTTGCCGCTAGATGTTATCAGTGCATTATGATTTATAAAAAAAGACAAGGTCAAGGTGGTGGAGCTCTAAGGCAGCGGCAGCAGATTGCTAAAAGGTGGTGAGTTAGGCCGAGCCAGGGGAAGCATTAAAAAAGAGGGGAACTACTCCTGAGACCTGGCTTCAAACAGCTGACTGCTCTCTATCAGTGGCAGAAAAAGCTGCCAGTCAACTCGCTCGCTCCACACAATAATCATGTCGTCATTAGAGGCGGAGCGGCGTGACCGCGGTGCAGTGTTTGAGTCCAGGCCTGGAGTGAATAGAGAGGTTTTAAAAAGGAGGAGGAAGAGGCCTCACTCATGCTGGCCTGGAGGAAAGGCACTGGCGCGGCTACTGAGGCGTATAGATTAAGGAGGTTTACACTTCAGGTCATACTCCTCAATGATAATCTACCTTTAAATAATTTAAATAACTTCCTCAAGTATAATAACTTTACCAAAATATGGGGGAAAATGCTCCAGACTAAAGCAGCAAGATGAGATGGAGGTAAATTAAATGAAATATAATCTAAGCTTGAAGTCAAATAAACAATAGCAACAGTTTAAAGAAGGAAAGCAGCGAACAAAGCAAAAAATAAATAAAAAGAGCATATTTCAATGAATTTAACTTTAAAACCGGCCTAATATTGCACATTCATGGATGAATAAAAATATACATTAATTTTAAAAAATAAAGAAGAAGAAACAAGTTAGTAATTTAAAGTACTCAAAATGACATTAGCACCTGTAATCGGAGGGAGTGAAAGGCAAGGGTTTGGAAAATATTCTCTGTGTTCTGAAAAAAAAGAACAGATAGAGAGGCCTTCAAGAGGAGATCCGTCACCAAACCAGCGCAAAATACACAGGTCACAAGTCGGCTCACAATATGATCAGAAGAATGTGAATCATGGGAATAGAAAAATAAAGAAATCATAGAATTAGCAAACCTCCTTAATTTTAAGATATAAGTGATTCTTTTTTTTGGGGGGGGGGGGGGGTTATGTTGGTATAAAAGCATGCACGGAAGCAAGCAAAGGGGCAGCCCAACGAGCACGCACACACAAACACACAAACACACACACATGCACAGTCACCCGCACACGGTACAGTAGTGCAAGTCTATCTGCAGGGCACAGGCATTATAAAACAGGGCCACATACACAATACTGGCAAAGTTAATGGCTCTCACAATGCTTCAACTTCACATTCTCAAAAAAAAAATACACACACACATATCACAATACGAGAACGCTAAGGGGCAAAGTGGGGAGGGGAGGGTGGGTGTCAAGAGGGGAGTTGAGGGGGATTGTGGGGGGGGGGTCATGCATATTCAGTTGTTATTAGCTGGGGAAAAGGGGGCATTACAAGCAACTCTAGTATTTAAATATTGCATCGGGTAGCAAACTATACCAAAAAAAGAATAGCCAGGCACAATAACACGCACATACACACACACACACACACACAAATAAAACACACAAAAACTAGCTTGACTTTTATCTTGCAACATGTCACATCTGCCTGACACATGATGGGGCTCTTCTAATATGGGAGATAATTGCAGCTCACTTACCATTGCTCTCTGCTTGCTGCTTTTCCCTTTTTCTCTTCTTCCTTTTCCCCTGTTGGTTAGCCGCCAAAAAAATAGAAAGAAAAAAATAGACACAGACAGGAACCTTAGTTATTATATAGCAAAATGCCCAAAACATGAAACGGAGAATAGGACTCATCTTTGTGTTTACTTATTTATTCATTCATTCTTTCTCTGCCTTTTCTCTCTCTCTCTCTTCTCTACTGTCTCTGCCCTCCGGTTTGTAACAGCCACTGCAGGCCAGACCCGAGTTCTCCCTCCTTCTGCTCGTTTCTTCTTGTTTCTGTAATCTTTTGTCTTATTTTCCTCTTTTCTGTGAGAACATCTAGACGTCTTGACATGGGCGCTTCTTGCTTTGGAAGGCAGATTTCTCTGAGGCGGCTGCTCGTGGTCAACTCGATACCATACACTGGATCAGACTGATGAGAACGCGGCGAGCGCTCGTGTGTCAGAACAAAGCGTCGACATTCCTCTAATCAACATCATGTTCTGGCCTTTGTTGTAAATATTCCTTCATGTCATTACACGATGTAGCTTGGGTCAAGGCAATTTGTCCAGTCTCAAATATACATCAAAAGAACATTACAGGAAAAGAGAGAGAGATCCCTAAGGCTAGGTGAGAAAAGAAAAGAACTCATCCTGGTCATGTAACCTAGTGAAGGGGTGTGTATGTGTGTGTGTATGTGGGGGGGGGGGGGGGGGGAGATCAGTCCGTTACGACTTGTAAACTTAAAAACTTACATAGTTGTCGCGTGCTGACCAGCCGGGGTACAGCTGCATGTGGAGCTGTCGTTCTTTCCTGGCCAGCTCGTAGTACTTGGCCTGCTCCTCCCGCGTTAGGGCGTGCCACTGTGCAAGAGAGACAGAAGCAAGGCTTTTACCATGAACATGGAAAACAAGGGCGTACAGGTTGTGAAATGGAATTCAATCTGTAATACTGGGCTATTATCAGGTCGCCTTTATATCTCAGTCCAAATCATGGTCCTAAATTCAGACTGGTAAATGCTTTAGCCTTGAATCCCAGGTGTAAAAATATCCATATTTAGCCCGGTTATGTTTTCTTCAGCAAAAACTACCGGTTGGATTAACACAAAACTGATTTCTCACTGAATTACTAATGACTCTTTATGATCCATCACTGGGTGTGTTGTACCTGAGCACTGGGATTCAGAACCACAGTGACCAGCCCTTTGAATCTGACTGTGTATCTGGGACTTACCCTCCGGCCCAGGATCTGGTTTATGGCGGCACTTTCCTTCAGTGTGCACTCCGCCACCACCTTAGCCCGCATCTCCTTCATGTAGAGCATGAAGGCATTCAGAGGCTTCTTTATGTGGACCTGTTTCTTCTTCTCCTCTTCCTTTTTAGCTTCTGACTGTTTCCTGTGGGGTGTGGGGGGGCACAAGACAGGAAGGTGAGCACTATCAGCCAAAGTTGCTTCTCTGGTAGAAAGGATTACAGGCCATGGAAGGTGTACTCACGAGTTGAGGGAGCTGATGTCACTGTGGGAGGATTCCTGCTTGACGTTGGTTGTGACGATGGCCGGGTGTGGGATGCCTGTCGCGTGCAAACTGTGGTGGGGGGGCACCATGTGTGGGGGGAACCTGGAGGACAGAAGACTGTGTAAATCGTCAGAATGGACACAGGTGAAATGAGATGATGGATAACATTTATACACAAGACAGTGCAGCTGTGGCTGAATCCCATTCCCTTCTTTCAATGACATGTCAAAGTGCTTTCTCAATTTTCTCTCGGGGGGGGGGGGGGGGGGGGGATGGAATCAGCCACAACAAATAAATGCATATACGCAAACATCCACATAAAATATATCCAGGGTTGATTCATTTATCATTATTATTATTGTCATTATTATTAGCAACCAATTAAACTAAATGTAACACAAGTAAATTTACACACATAACCAACCCTGCTAAACAAAACACTTCAAACAAATGTTAAACATCTAATCATGACAAAGAATCAATAAAACATTAAAAAAATCTATATTGTGTGGGAATAGGAAATCACAGCCTCATTGAGTCTCCTCTTATATGGGCAACAATCTGGATTTAAGGTTTTTTTGCATCCTGAACTTTTCTACACATTATTATGTAGCCCGAAATAAGAGCTTGGTGAAAATAGATAATTTCCCCATTTTACTGACCATTACATTTTCTGTGCTTCAGCTGTAAATTCTGAAATTCTCAGGGTTTGATCGGTTAAGCTTCGGCCATTATCTCCAAATATAAATGTTCCATCAAAGTCCAGAGTCACTTCAGGTTCTTGGTCTCTTATTTACTTCCTCCTGTTCTTTTCTGCCAATTCAGCAGCATCACCAGCTCTGACAGTTCTATCTCCATCCCTCCACACTGCTCTCATCATTTCATCATCACAGCTCCACAGAAACCCAGAGAGAACCTTGTTTATGAAATTTGTTTCACTGGCAGAAGACACTGCTGCCCTGTATGTGCCTGTGTATGTACGACACTGATTATTTAGTTTGAGATTATTCTAACATCCGTGTGTGTGTGTGTGTTTACACCACGTGACCACACAAATTTAAGAGAAGAGAGGGGGATGAAGGAGAAGGGGAAAAAAGAGGAATAATGCTCCTTCTTTTTTTTTTTTTTAAAGCAGCTCATTATCCGGCTGTGTCTGGCTGCATGGCTCCGAGCCAGAATATAATGATGAGGATAAACTTGCCAGGAACAACTAGTTTCTGTTGGAGGCCATCTCAGGGGAGTGCCAGTGCGCTCCCCCCTCAAACTCTTTCCCTCTTTTTCTCCTTTCCCCTCTTCTCCCTTCATCACTGACACATTGGTGTTTGTGCCATGTCATCCGTTGATGGGGAGCTCGGCAGCAGTGGCTGCATATCGCCCATCATTAGGGCTGCCGCATTTTCTTCACTCACTCCGTTTCCTCTCTCCCTGTTCACCTTCCCTCCTCTCTCTGTGCACTTGTTAAAATTTCCTCTGTTCTGAGATCTATATTTTTTTCTTCTCCTCTCCTCCTTCTTCTTCTCTACTCCTCCTTGTCCCCTCGCCACCTCTGCGCTCCTCCGCTTCCTCTCTCTCTCCCCCCCCCTCCCTCTCCTCCTCCCGCTGCCACTGCATGGCCCAGGTTATGGTTTAAACATGACGGCCATCCCTTTGAAGCGCGGGGGCATCATCATCATCATCCGGGCTCATCAGTAGCGAGCGGCGCCTTGGACCAATTTAACCAACACAGAGACGGAGACGTGGAGGAGACCCCCAACCCCGGGGCTCCTACGTCTCAATCTGAAAGGTAAGAATAGCTGGCGGTGTTGGGGTAGGCGTGTGGAAGGGGTGGGGGGGGAGGGGGGGTCACTGGCGCAGCAAGCCCAGTGTCAGCCAGTGCCATTTAATTGCCAGTGTGAAGCAGTAGCCCCCGTGCCTGTTTAATGTATAATGATCCGGCCAGTGCACTTCTCCTGTTCCCCAGGAAAAGAGAGGGAGCAGGATGATGGGGGAACATATCAAAGGGCAGGCTTAAGCATGAGGGGCAAAGGGGGCCTTCAAATCCTCCCACCTGTCACACATACATGCACGCACACACACAATATAAGGGGACCTGCACCGGCTCCAACCCCATTATCAAAATAATGTCTTTCATTTGCTCCGATCACTGTCTCTCTTCTCTCCTTGGCTCTTTTTCCCTCCCGTCCTAAAACAATGTATTTTAAACAGGACCTGGGTGTAAGGTGTTCACCGCAGGACGACGAGCTACCAGATTCACTCCCTGCATCCTAATTCAGCTCAGGCCTCGGCACAGGGGACTGATACCGAGGCGGCGCTCGCCTGCAAAGACCTGGCTGCCGACACGAGTACAAGGCCAGGACGTCTTATTCTCTCCGGTTTCTTGCAGGCAGCGCGGCACTTGACAAATGGTTTGAGCCATCGCGACAGTCTGGTCCTTTCTTTTGAACAAAACCAGCTAGCTGAAGGCTATGGGTGAAGGGACTCTGCCGTTCTGCTGACACAATTAGACAAATTAGGACTGGATTACATTTTTTTCCCCTCTGCCCTGTCAAAGTCAGAATTTTGGTGAGGAGGTGGGAGTTGGTGGGGGGGGGGGATAAACCCTCCCGTTCTCCAGAGAGCTCCCAGAGCCCTCCATCTATTCAGTTATACTAATTCAATTAGGGGCCTCATCACAGGGCATTAGCTCTTCCCCATGGCCAGTCCCCCCCCTACACACACACACACCCCCGCCTGTATATTCAATTAGCAGCAGTGGAAATAAGATGATCACAATGTAGAGGCTGCCATTAAGGGACCAAATTAGCAGTCACTTGAAGTCCAGGTCGGCCGGGTTGCTGCTGCCAGATGCCGATGTCTGGACAGACCCAGCGTCTGACCCTTTGCACCTGAGACTTCCTCTGGGTTTTTTTGGGGGGGAGGGGTAATGGCTCTTATCCAGACACCAATTTCCACAATCATTTTGAAAGAAGATTCAGGACGGTGTTTAAAACCTAAACTGAACTGTCTGGGTGAGTTTACAAACTCTTTTCTCTTTTTCTCATAGCTTTAACAAATAAAAAAAACGCCACTACCCCCCCCTTGTGACTCCTCCCTGCCTCAACATGATCCATCAATGTCACAGGGGCGTAAGCACGCAGCCCTCAGGAGCTGCTTTTCCAATCAGGCGGTAATTAAACTGAAGCTCGGCCTCCTCCCCTGACTCGTCCAAAAATCTCCTGCTGCAAGTGCACATGGAGGGGGAGTGGAGGGAGGGAGGAGTAGAGGGAGTGGGGAGGGTGGGAGGATTGGGTTTTGTTTTGTTTTGTTGTTAGCCATCTAAAATGAATTATTTTCACTTCCCACACAATATAGAGGACATTACTCCCTCAAGGGAGAAACAAGTAGTTTAACACCGACAGACAAACACAGACATGTATACAAGATGGCAACGAACACACATACCCCCCCCCCTGGGTGCATTAATGTCCACAGCAGCACTTGAGCTGGACCCTAATGGGCTGGACCAAAGAGGCAGACAAGTGCCAGGGCCCCCCCCCGACATCTATCTAGTCTCCTTCAAAGTGTTGCTGTGTTTGTTTATCTGTCTGGCAACTGAAACTCACAGCAAGGACATGCCCCAGCTCATTTCAGATATGCCTGACATGCAGTGGGGGTAAATGTTCTTCAGGGGCCTCATTAGAAAATGATAAATATAATTAATATTTGAGCACGCGAGCTGGAGCCCCCACGCTGGAGAATTGGCCTTTTGAACACAGGGATGGGGAGTGCGAGCCCTCCTTAAGGGAGAAGTTGCTGCTCGCTGCATGTGCGTGTGCGTGTGTGTTGCTTGCGAATTGCCCTCACAGCCAACACAAACACACACAACTGAATGAATGAGTGAGTGGTTGTGTGTGTGTTTAAAGCTCCTAGGGCTCAGCTCACCTTGACATGGATGCGTTGACAGTGAGCGCAGTTGGGTAGGGGTGTCTGAAACCCCCTGTTGTGATGGGATAAACAGGTTGACCTTGCCTGGGAAGGGGGAAGAAAAGAAGAAAGAGGAGAAGGTAAAGGAACCGGGTTGATGGAGGAGGAGAAGGTAAAGCCCCTTGTCTCCCTCTCTCTCCCTCCCCACCGTGGGCCTCTTTATTCTCATTTGATCAGGACAAAAATCTGGGGGATTGCAGAGCGCGGATCAAAGGGAGGGAAAACTCTGAACAATTTGAATGCCACAAATCTTGATAGCGATGGCTAATTAAATTTCATAACCCTTCGCTCTGTGTCGACAGAGTGGGGCCCTGTTCCTCCCCAAGCTGGAACTAGGTGTTTTGTTGTGATAATTAAAGACGAAGCGCGGGTCTCTTTAATGGAGCCATCACGCTAATTGAGGTCTACACATCCAAAGACAAACAATAATGAATGTAAATTTATACCAAAATAAAGTGCAGCAAATCAAAGGGCGCCATGGCTGCGCTCGGGGCCTCTCTCGCTATTTAGATCGCGGTGAGAAAACATTAAATTAACAGAGCTTAATTTGTAGCCTTTTGTCATATTAACAAGTGTTGACAAGAGTTACCAGGGGAGAGCCCCCGTGTGGAATTGTGGGTAAAATACAGGCAATCACGGTTCATTACTCTAATTGGACCATACAGACACATGCAAAATAGGATTTGCCACAAAGTAGCGGGTTGAGGCTGGTGAGGACTCGAGGACGCTGCGATGGGCGGCTGTGGTCCAGGAGTGAGTGTGTTGGAGAGTTCAGGGATCAAGTTTTCGTTTGTGAGAGGTAGCTAACTCAGAGAGGGGGGGGGGGCCACGCTGGGGACCAGCAGGAGACAATAACAGCTTCTGTAATTGACTGTGTCTGCATAAAGACCAACATGCTGCTGCTGCAGTATCACACAACAGTAAGGTAATATCAGCTACTGTTGTATATTGTTTTATTCAATAACGATTTACATTCATATACATTGTTTGCTAATTATTCATTACAATGTGTGGGTGATGCTAAGCTGTTCACACAACCCACATGACAATATAGAAAGAGTAATTAAAAAAGTTTGACTTACTGTGGTACTAACCATCCTAGCGGATGGGGGATCTGGCCGACAGCGCCGGGTGACAGTGGGTAATAAGGAGATATATCTGGAGGATGTGGAGGCCTCGGGATTCCTGCGGCAGAGAGAGGAAGACAGGAGCAGAGAGGAGGTGGTCAGACGAGGAGATGATGACAACCAGAGAACTGAATCTGTGTCGGTGATGAATTCACTCTTTGTTGAGAGTTTCACATCTGAACAGGGCAGACATCACAGGAGTGCAGATGGGAGGAAGAAGGGCTCGTTGCTCGCATGTACACAGTGCTAAATCACACTCCCTGATCAAAGGCCTTTGAGGCAGCGGCGGCGGTGGCGGCACAATGTGTTGGAAGAGGCAGAGGGGAGAGAGGTGAGGGGAAAACACCAACTCGATTCTTGTCACATTTGTCTACTGAATCAGAAGATTAATGATATAAAATAACTGAGGTTTAGAAGTTAACGGAACACAACAATATAATTAAAGGCGTCTCTGTGATCACAGAGCTTTCAATACCAGGCTACAGATTGAGGCTGCCGGCTAATATACTCTGGCAAACCGGCTGGATGCATATGCGTTTCACCTCAAGCTATTTTAGAAATAAAAGCTGCAAGTTGGGACCAATTAAACTAAGAGGTCTTTGAGCTTTTGACTGAGATAAATAAGAAACAAGGTCTAAATCTCCATTTGTCCGATTGATTTTCATGTTAAACATAAAAACAGCTTCAGACAAACAGCGACTAAGACGTCTCAGCTCTCATCGAGGGGCAGCGCCGGGCAATTGCGGCGTCTGCGGTGTTGCCTTTACAATCTGTGGCAGCTGACAGGCGATTGCATCAACAAGCTGCCCCGAATGAACGCCTTGAAAAGGTCTCGCATGCAGCCGGGTGTAAAAATAACTTTCTCTCTCATGATAAACTTGAAACAGGGAACACTAGATGTGTGTAAAAGCGCAGCAGGGAGGTGTGTGTGTGTGTGTGTGTGTGTGTGCGTGAGGAACTGAGAGACTGTTAATTTTGGCTGTGGTGTGTTTCTTCCACACAGCTGGCTCACACCGCGCAGCTGTCATCGCAGATACATTATCTAAGTCGGTGCCAGCACATGTATGAGCCAGTTCAATCTCCGCAGATCAGAACTTGGCCCGTGGTTGTGGTAACACCCCGAGTTCACGGCTGATCCAGGTCATCCAGGAACTGTCTCTGGAGACGGATCCGGTTACTGACTGACAATGTGCTGTGCAGCAGTTTGTGTAGAATCCGAAAATCATAAATGGTCTTGGAAACACAGCAAGTTCTATTAAAAAGGGAAAACGCTCGCAAACATTATCCAATCGCCACCCAGTGCTCAAGAGTTAATATAGCTCATTAATTAAAGCATTAATTTTACACTGAGCCCAATTAAGCAGCCCCATTAAGCACTACATTAAACAGCAGCTGGTATATTATTTCCCTCTTTGTACGGACCATCATAATAAGGGAACATTATTACCTAAAACATTGACTGAAGCCTCCGGAGAGCCTTGAAAAGCCGGAAATAATTCGCTGCGCCGAGAATGCATTAACCTGAAAGGACGGCGCTGAATGACAGTTAAACTGAAGCGTTCGGTCAAAGATGCTCTCGGAAAAACAAATAGAATCGTCTCAAAATGTCTGCTGAGCGGTTGCGGGAGCGGGAACGCGTGGGCAGACTCTGACTGGTAAACCTGGACACCCTGAGTCTGCAGGATCAACAGGCTGTGAAGACATAACTGCAGATCTGACAGGCGCGCTGGATGATCAAAAAACGTTGTACAAATCCAAGTGCTCGGGTCACGTCTCCCATTTTGAGGTTTTTGTGTACAGACATCCTCTCATGGAGCCAGCCTTGCAGATTTCTGTGTGTTCACTGCTCTCTGGTAGTTGGATGTGAGGTCCTCCAACTACAGTGGCGGTCTTGTTTGGAGCCTTGGCAGCCGGAGCAACAGTCATGAGACGTGGAGGTTGTTTGCTGAACTCCATGTCTTACAGGGGTTTTACCAGCCGCTGTTCCGGTTCCTGTTCTCTAACATGAACATGATCGAAAAATCAATAAGTAACCGATGAGTTTACTTTGTCCCACTATACTGCGTAACAGAGGATTCTAAGAAAACACATGGGTGTTATATATTTAAATAGGAAATTACAGTGAACTCTACACAATACCTGTACTGTAAATATGATATCGGAGTTTTGTTTGAATATTGAATTGTTTTCACAAGAAAGTGTCTGCAGACAGACAGACGCCATTAGGACAAACAGTACAGGTCCTGAACCAGGCAGCAGGGCATAATAAAACATTTGCACACCCATGAGTGCAAACACTCTCAAAGACTTGAGGGGCCTGAACTGAGGAGAGCTGCTTGTGTGCAGTTCTACTACTTGTTTTGTCCTCTGCCAAGGAGGTTATGTTTATGCCCCTGTCCATTGTAAGGAATGGTTCTCTATTCAACTTCTTCAACATTGCGAGATGGTCTATTTTCTGAAACTTCCCCCATTTGAGCTTGTAATCATTCAGGGATTATGATAAAGTTGTGAAGTTGACTGTGTTAAGTTAGGTGCAGATTGATGGGGATGTTCCTTTGTGTATCTCACCTACATGAAGGATATTCATAATGCGCACAGGACTTTCAAAGATTAAAAAGAAATTTATTTTTTACCTGTTTTGGGATCCACGTCTGTCTGTAGGTGGGGTGGGGGGTTCCCCGGTGTGAAGTGCTCATTGCTGTAGGTGATCAGAGGTGTGAGAGGGTGCACATGATGAGGGTGCTGTACCACTGGAACCTTATTAGACTGTGGAAAAGAAGAAGGATACAGATGGACAGGGAGAAAGAGGGAGAGGGGGAAAAAAGGAGGTCAGGGCGTTAATATTTGGGTTAGGGTTTGGAGAATGCAGGCGCTCGCCACAGGATTATAACTTGGGTTTTTCGAAAGCTCTCGAAAGAGGAGCTCAAGTGCTGGGTACTCCCGAGGCGCCAAACCGCCAAGCCACAGTGAAAATAGTGTGGTTTGTAATTAAAAACACTTCTGCGGTGTCACCCTGGAATTCGGTAACACAATCTGCGAGGCTTGGGGGGTTGCCAGTTCACATTTGGGCCTGACGTGTGATGAGGCACTTTTAACCACGGTTGCAGTGAAGTAATCGATCATCTGTAAACCACGAAATCAAGGCAGCGCGTGTAAATCCACAGTCATTAGCACTGCGCTCAACTCTCCTCCTCCTGGTCTCCCCTCTTCCTCACTCCCCTTCCCTCCTCTATTCCCCAGGGGCCTGTTCACAGAGGGTCGGGATGTATTGTAATAAAAGGGTTAGGAGAGAGGAGGTGGGGCTGAAAATCCATTTCTGCATTTTTGCCAAATTAGTTTTAGCTATGTAATCTTCTCTTTGTGCTCCTAAGTGGCGCAGGCCCCCTTTTTTCAATTACCCAAAGATTACAGTGGAGCTTTAGGGGTGTGCTGCCGTGGGCCCCTGTGTTAACCGGCGCTCAGCCCCTCTCATCAGGCCAAGCAGGGACAGACACTAATACACACAGTCCCAGACCACGAGATAACCAGATTAGAGCTCTGCTGTAGATTAGGCTGGTGGCAGAGGCTGCTCCTCGCCTCCTTAACCACACAATCTTATCCTGCCCTCAGCAGTCAAAGAAGCAGCACTAATCAGGCTTATCATAACATGGATGATATGTTCAGGGGGAGAGGAGTGAGAGACCAAGCTGCTTGTGTGTGTGTGTGTGTGTGTGTGTGTGTGTGTGTGTGTGTTCAGTCTCCTCTCTCATAGGCCACACACCCTCATTAGTGACTTTAACCCATGCAAGATATAAAAAAAACAACAGCTCCACTGTGGCACATTTCCAACAGACTTTGAAAAACATTAATAGGACAAGATGTTGGCAGGAGGGGGGCGGGGGTCATACATACATAAGATGCTCAGTTGCCCGATGCTCATTGACAATACAAATGCAAAGCTGTGGGCCCAGGGCGAGACTGACGTGAGAGCAGCTTAATGCTGCAAACTAATCATCTGTGTGAGTCTGTAGTGAATACCAGGCCCGTGTGAGAGTGAAATACAGCAACAGCTCATTCAGGAGCCCGGCGCTACATGTCCAGTAGGTAGTTGTCCATGTGTACGGCCCCGTGCAGATCTCTATTTTACAGTGACGGTGGTAAGGGAGCTGGATTGGGGGCTGGGATGATGGGGGGTGGAGGGGGGGGAGCGGAGTGGGGGCATTCCCTATTGCCATGGTCCCAATGAAAGATTAATGAACCCCAGCAGAACTCCAGGGAGGCAGAGAGACTCCTGGGACTCATTCACAGCCCTGAGCTGAAAAGGCTGGGGAGGGGAGGAGAGGAGGAGAGAGGGGCTGGGGGGGACTGTGTGTTTGTGTGTCGGAGGTGGAGGGGGGGGGGCGGTAGGTGGAAGGGGATTCGTTAAAAAGAAACACAAACCAAGACACATCTTGTTGCATAGGGGCTCCCGATCTGATCTGCACATCGAGAATAGAGGGATGAAAAAGAAACTGGTAGAAACACTACCAGGGTGGGGGGGTTGGGGGGGGTTATGACAGCTGCCAAACGCAGCCTGATGAGTCGGCAGCTGAACGCGAGAAGATGGCCTCTGCTTTCCCTCCCTCCTTTTCTCTCTCTCTCGCCACCCCTCCTATCTCTCACCTCCTAACCTCTCCCCGCTCCTCCCTCGGGTAATGATGTGAAAGAATGTTGTCAATTCTTCATCTCTCTGTGCTGAAAAGCTTTAGTGGCCATTTAAATGAGTTCTTTTGTGCAGGGGCCCGGGCCATTGAGAAGACAGTTCAAAATGCCCATCCACTGAGTCCACATTTAGACGAAGGGTGTTAGAGAGGGTGTGTATGGAACGGAGAGAGAGAGAGAGAGGGAGGGAGAGGGAACTAGAAGCCAGCCGATTTACATCATAGTCACTTGTGGTCTTTGAGGGGTTCTCTTTTCTCCCTGAAAAGCCCCAAAGTGAGGCAAATAGCAACAGGCCGGCCTGAGAGACTGCTGCCGCCACAGTCCCCACTGTCCTCCTCAGTATATGAAGGCCAGAAAGGGAAAGTAATAACAGGAAGTTGAGTTTCTGTTGACATGTTGCAGTAGATTTCTTAACCCTCTTCTATATTTCTTGCCGAAAACTCAAGGAATCCCCTTTGCCATCAGTCAAATCGCCGAATGCATATACATGGCCAGTCAGCTGCTGTGGACTTCCTGTGGTCTGATGTCTTCAATCAGCACACACGCTCGCTCTACATGCCGTGTGATCATCGCACACGCTCTAGCCTCGACTTGGCCTCGCCGCTGACGTCAATGGCGGCAGCGCTCGGTGGTCCCCGGGGGAAGGAGGCCCCGCACCTGCCCTGTGGCCACTGCGGGACAATGCGTGCCCGGAACTCGTCTGGCAGGCTGCTGGGTGCTCCAGCCGCACAGAGGACCGCAGAGCGCAGCGAAACAAAGGCAGTCGACGTGGGAGGCTTCGCTCTCCCCGCTCCACAAAAGCCAGGGGAAAAGAAAGAACATTTCCTGCCCCTACACCCCCGCTGACTTGCATCCTTCCCACCACCTCCGCCATTACAACAAACAGATATGGCAGGAGAGGATCGGGCACAGAGCTCTCTAGTCATGATCACCAGATCTCCAAGCCTTTAGAAGAGAAAGAGAGATTTCGAATTCAAAAGACCCCGAAGAAGAATTTAAGAGCGCACTGTTGTACGAACATCAATGAACACATTGACTCCTTCCACATCCAGGACACATACGGCGCCTGCTGCTGAGGAAGGGCCAGTGCTGTGAAGTGCAGGCAGCACACTTTAACACAGCAGACACAAACAGAGGCAGTAGCTGCTGCCTCTGGTTATGTTATTGATATTGCCTCTATTCTATTCTATTCTTTTTCTATTCTCAGTTTCCAGCTGCGAGGCTCATGTGCTCAAAGAAGAGAAGGTCCATGGGCCTGATTGTATTTCATTTTTTTTTATTTCTTTATGATAACACTCTCCTCACAATGGGGCAAATCTACAATACCTATTAAGTACTAACCATCATTACTGTTTTTGGTCTCAAACCTTCCAACAATTCTTCTCTGCAGGTGTTAAACTGCTGCCACCTGCTGTGATGCTGCCACGACCAGGAAATGATCTCAAGTACAAATATATTTCCTGTGCTAGCTGGTGACTAACACTGTTCGGCCAACGTCTGAAAAGAGCCTTGTGAAAGAAGACAAGTCAGACCTCTGGGGAGGGAGGGAGGGGGGGGGGGCACAGGAGAAGGCAGAAGGGGGTGAGAAAGTGACAGCAGGATGGAGTGAGACAAAGAGAGGGCGACCGAGAGGTGGAAGCCGGACAGGAAAAAGCTGTTGGCCTTGCATTTCCGCCTGGTGGCACCTCGCTGGGGCAATTTGAGCCCTAAATGTGAATGTGGTGACCTTGCTGGCCAGGGGCCGGTGGGTGTGGGGGGGGGTACAGCCTCTGTCTTTCTGCTTTATGTCATGATATGATGAGTTGTCACAACAGCTTGCGGGGCGCTAATGAGCTGTACTGAGGCTGGGGCAGGGGAGGGAGGCCGGGCAGCAGAGGAGAGGGATGCAGGGATGACAGTGGCGTGATGGATGGGGGTCCTCTCAGGCCTCCACATTCCAAAGCAAGCAGAAAGAAGTGGCCCACGTCCAGAGGCACATGGAGTGACACCACACGACAGTGATGCAGAGGGGGGACAGGTAATTTGTTTAAGCGTGTGTGTTGTCAGAGAAAGTGAGGCCGAAACACAAAAAGTTTCAAACTGCGTTGACACCGATGGAATTAATTGTTGAGTATCGGTGTTTACGTACACGACGGCTGCTGTTTTCCTCTGGGAGGAATAGAGTGCCCCCTCCAGGCTAAAGATCTTCATCTCCAAGCAAACCTCATATCAACCCAGCTCACACACACACACACACACACACACACACACACACACACACACACACACACACACACACACACACACACACACACACACACACACACACACACACACACACACACACACACACACACACACACACAAAAGCCCCGTTAGCAGCCGGTCAAATCAATCCTCAAGATTCAAGCAGACAATCTAAGGGAATACTCAGAGATTAACGGCAATAGAATATGAAATGTTCGACAAATTAAAGGCTTATCAGAGCCACGATCCTCCACAGCCCAGCACACTAATTAAAAAAAAAAAATTCTTGGTTAATCATTGGAGAGAGAAAGAAAAAAATAAATAACTCACAATATTAAGAACCTGGGAATTGTAAGGGGGTGAACTGGAGAGGGGGAGTTAAAAAGCAGATATGGAGGTGTTGATCAGTTTCCTCTTGCAGAGAAGATGCGTCTCTGAGGGCAGGAGGCTCCTGAGACCACAGTATATTTAAAAGTTAATCTATTCACTTTGCTGCAGTGACATGCCGACTGCTTGATCAGAGCGCTGAACAAAAATATTATGTGGGCCAGAGCCTTTGCTCCCCTTCCTCCTGCTCTCTTCACTAGCGCTCAAGTCGTTCGTCACCATTTATTTTCGCTTCCCATCTTTGATAGTCGGCACATCAAATGGAATCGCAGAAAGGACGTGTTCTGATATGTCACAGATAAATAAAACTGTGCACAAATAGCTTAAATATGAAGTGGTATTTGGCAGAACTGTTGTATTCTGTGAAGACAAATCGCCTCTTAGACACACACGTGCGTTTTTTAAAGCTTTTCCCTTTCAATGTAAACAGCCTCTTGAGCTCTCGTACCTGAGTTAAAGGGGCTTCGCTGAGAGGTGATATTGTGTCGCAGTGTTAAGAGCCAGAGTGAATTCTGCCTTTTGAAATGCAATCAGCTCCTCAGAATTTCGTTTGAAAAGCCTCGCAATTAGGAATTTGAATTGGATGGCAACATTGACAAAGGGATATGTTAATCCTGAAATCTTATTTTACATTTCGAGGTTAAAGGTTTGATATATCAACTAATGTTTTGTCGAGTAAATAAAATCCCTCTTGACACAATCATTTCTTTTTTCTAAACTTGAATTAAGTCGTTTTAAATTAATTTAGATTTGTTTAATATTTATTATACAGGCCAATTCAGAAGTATTTGAAACAACACATTTTAAAGTGTGTGACAATAAGGAGTCTAGAGATATAGCATGTGTGTATAATATAGTTAGCATGAACACACACAAGAAAGTTTGTAAAGTGGCCCATTACAGACTTCAAAATTCTGATGACCAGGACTCCCTGAGCCAAATCCCAGCCCGCCCCTCCCTCCTCGTCACCAACCTACGACCAACCTGCACCACAACGCCATCAACAACCTGTCAGAGTGAGGCTACGAGGCCGTGGGGGGTGAGAAACAAAGCAAGAGAGAGAGAGAGAGAGAAAGAGAAAGAGAAGAAGCAGGGGAGCCGTGCTGCGTTACTCACCCAGCTGCTTAGATTGAAGGGCCAGCAGCCCACCTGCTGGAGGAGCGAGAGCCCGGGGCCCAGGACTCCTGCCTTGGCTCCCGTCTCCTCCGGCCCGGCTGGAGCTCCATCCCGCGGGTACATGACCCCCTCCGTCCCAACCCCACCCTCGTCTCCTCTTCCTCGCTCCACCTGGCCCCCCCAGCTCCTCCTTCCTGCTCTATGCCGGGGAGAAGCTCCCTCGCTTGTCTTGGCCGCTTGTCTCCTTCACTTCTCCTCCTTCTTCTTTGTCTGTTTCTGCCTTGGCTCCTTGCTCCACTGTGCACGAGTGTGTTGCTGGGCATGTGTGGTGTGGCTGCATGTGTGTTTATCCGCCCCCCCTCTCTTTGCACTTGGCACGGTGGCCTGCTGACCGTCGCTCCCTTAGGTTATGACATGAGTGTGTGTATCTCTTGAGGCGTCTATAACAGGCTCAGGGTCTGAGGCCTAGATTCACACACACACACACACACAGCTACACACATGCACACACACACTCACCACAATCCCCTCCACCCACCCACATGCATCCCTAAAAGTAAAATCCCCCAAATCTTTCACTCTAACCACAGACGCGCTCTCAGCTCTCAGCCAGTTGCAGTCTCCTCTTCTCTGCTCAGTGAAAGTTTTGACGCTGGTGACAAGATGTAGAAGTAGTGAGAGACAGAATATGGACAGAGAGAAGGAAAAATTACTGTGAGCAGCTTTTCAGCACTGCAGCTTCCCACTAGCAATACTGGAGAAAAAAATATATACTCACAAACACACACACACACACGCACTCACAAAAATCAGTTATTACCCAAATCCCTGCTGTACTTTGGGCCTGTGTGTGTGTTTCTTAAGAGCATGTGTGTGTGTGTGTGTGTGTGTGTGTGTATGTGTGTGGGCTCTGCTGTGCCTCCAGGATGCCCAGAGACGAACTGGCAGCTTGAAAAGCTTTGGCTACAAGGTAAAGCGAGCAAGGCGAGAGATGGAGACAAAGAGGAGAGAGCAGGAGAGGGAGAGAGAGAGAGAGCCAGAGAGAGAGAAAGGGAGAATAAAAAAAAAAAGGAACAAGACACAACAACATCCACAAAGGGAGGGCAGGCTCAGCAAAGTGTGGCCAACAGTCACTTTATCTGTGTGATGCTGACAGTCCCCTCTTCAAGCCCACTTTCCAGAGAGGGGGGGGGGGGAGGGGGAGAGAAAGTCTTCACTCTGACATGGATGTGCCACCTTTCGTCGAGATCCTTTTTTTTTTATTTCATTTTTTTCCTCCCTTTTTCCCAAACAATACCTTAGAGTGCAGAACAATTCCTTTCTTAACCCCCCCCCCCCCCCCCAGCTCTGTCTCCATTCAAGGTTCATGTGAACAAGGCCTCGACGAGCCCCCCCCCCAACCCCCCCACCTCCTCCTCGCTGCCTTCTTCTCTCCATTCTCTTTTTTCTCCGCAACTATTTCACCTTCAAATCCATTATACTGCTGAATACTGAAGTCAAATGATAAGCTTCACGTGGTCATGACTTTTTTCTTTTTTACAACAAGCACAAAGAAATTCAATAGATCTGTTGTGAATACACAGGCTTGGTGCGATAAGGAGGAATTCCGTCAAACACAACTTCTTATTTGTTATTTTGTGTCACTAAAGATGTTGCTTAAATTAACTTTTATTATATAGTATGCGGTAATTAAATCATTTTAAAGATTTTTTATCATTTTCCTGAAAACGCATAGAGAATTACATATTTCCCACATTTAATAATTTATATTAGGGGATAGTTATACATTTAATAAAAAAAAGGAGCAATAAAAAACATTACACAGATAAAATCATCTCAGATTAAAAAAACACCTAATTTTTTTTTTTTATATATATACATTTTATTATATATTTTTCAGTGCAACAAAAATAATCATCTTCCAACTGTAAGGGTTGTTTTTCATTTTTACATTCGATAATTAACTGGACTTGTCATCCTTTAATTACCTTTTATAACCTCTAACAACCTGAACCTGACTAATGACCATGACATATTAAATATTTATAGAATATATTACCTCCATCCAAGCGCAGTAATATTTAATATATTTTTTATATAATCTGGCGTGGGGTATTGAGGACGAAACTTATCTTTAAAAAAAAAAGCAAAGGAATTTAGAAATGTTGGATATAAATCAGAGAATAATATCTTTAAAAAGGGGGGGCCAATAATTCTCTTTTTTCTCTCAGCTGTACTAAGGCATTTTCAGACTTGGCAACAGAAACAACTAGAGAAAAAAAACTGAACATCGGCTTTTCTGTTAATGCGCTGTTCCTTTCTTTTTGCTCCTGTTGTCGTTCAGCCTCTCTGTCACTGTTAGGACCCTGCTCTTCCCCTGGCCTGCAGCAGGCAGTCCTGAGGCCCTTAAAGCCAAAACAAAGCCCTGGGAATGTCCTTTACACAGCTTGGACAATAGCGCCGGGGCTCCAGCTTGACAAGTAAAAGAGCCCCGACAAGGCGGTGGCTAATTGCCTGCCCTCCCTCCATTCAGCCGGCCTGCCACACTCCTGCCATCTCCTTTTGTCCCACGTGCACTTTCTTAAGTAAACTGCCAGTTTCGCCGGCGAGTGATGGACAGCTCCCAATCACCCGGCCACAATGGCATCACCGCCACAACACAAGGGAGCAGAAGGGGGGAAGAAGAGAATACTCTATTCCACTCCACTGTCCGAGATGTTCGCACGAGACCCAATAGTGTGCGTGTAAAGAAAAGAAAAGAATGAAAAGAAAAAAGAAAAGTTCGACAAAACAACGCAGAGAAAGAAAACAACCCGTGACCTTACAGTCATTGTTTTGTCAGATAACTTTTAACAGTGTCAAATAAAAAAGGCAAATATAAAACACTATCGACATGGGTGTCTGACTTCAAAGTCCTGGTTCCCTTCTTTAAGCATTTACTGTGATAATTACAGTATAATGAAATTATCTACGATATTATAATCAATTGGAAATTAGATACTTCAATATTTTAGACATTAATAAAAAATACTAACCCTGCTTTATTAAAGTTAACAGAATCATCAGTCATAGCAGATGTGACGTATGATCAAAATAACCTAAACGCTAAAACAGTATATAAGATTTAAATTCCGCCAGTGTGAAAAATGGCATTTGTCAATTTGATTTTATATAACCGTGCTTTACAATAGAATAAACAATAATCGTATTTAGCTTGAAGTCGTAGAATAATACACCCTTGTCAGGCTGTCAAGACAAAGCAATCAAACACTGCCTTTCATTATCCAAATTGTCAATCTGTCACTTAGCAACATAAGTGTTATAAATTGCCAAACAGAGACCAGAAAAAATATCTATGAATAAATTCAATCAAAACATTATATAGAAAGCCAAACAAGCAATAGAAAATAAAGCACAGCTGTAATTAAAATGTTGAAAAGTCTTACCATTTAAAAGAGCTGTATTTGTGATGCTGCTCGGTTCCTGGTTAAAACAAGCATGCTGGCACTCGTGGTAGTGCACAGACTCCAAGCAGACTCCCACCACCATGTCAGCCACTAATCCACTGGGGGGCAGCACCTCATCTACGGCAGCCCCTCAATAACGCCCGATGGGTTAAGCCGATAAGGTAGCGGCCGGAGGACCGGGCGAGAGCCAACGTTCGCTGGACCGACTTAGGACGGCAGCCCCCCAGGTCCCTGAGCGGGGAGGACCGCGAGCCGGCGGCCGGAGCTGGCTGCTCACTCTCAGCCCCCTCATGCATTCATACGCACTCTCCGGCTGCGCTGCTCTCCTTCGAATCTGACCGAGACTCCCTCTTTCCCCCGTGCCCATCTTCATATCCCCCCTAATAAGCCCTTTTGTGTCCATCTCTCTTTCTTTGATAAGTTGAAAGAACAACAAAAAGAGCCAGAGAAAGAGAGAGGCTTTCATTCAGCGGCTTGGCAGACATAAAGGTAGTGGAGTGCCGTCTATAGGAGTTGCCCTAACTTGGCTAAACTCAAGCAGCGGGGTGTCCCTCGTCATGTCATTAATCCCCAAAACTAGCCACGCTCCATTCACCGCTAGTCACACTAAATTAAATACAAAATCAAAAACACAAACGACAGGCAGAGAAAGTGTCAGGAGGGAAAAAGCCCTTAGAAAAGCATTCCGATCCAGGGCGAAGGGTTTGTGGCGCTGCAGCCACGCCGCACCGGAGTCCTGCCCGTCGGTAGCCCCAATTTTTAACGTAGCGAGCCCCGGAAAAAACAGCCACACAAAAGACCCACAAAAAACACCCCGGACATTTATCACGGTAAGAGCCTGTCATTGTAGAGCGGCTTTTCGCACCTCCAGCTCTCCCGGCTGAACTCTACTTCCTCAGACTACTGCGGGGGGGAAAAGGAGCCCCAACTCCAAAGTCAAAACCTGCCACAACAAGCCGACAACAGCAGTTAGAACAATACCAAAAAATACCAATAATTTGGATACGAGCCTCCGCACGCTTGTCAGGAGCGCCGGCATTTGAAAAATTCCACCCGGCAAACTGGTGGCTCGAGGAGAGGAAGCCCACTCTTAAAGCCGTGATCCGACCATCCACCGTGCCACCGCTGTGAGCCTTTCAACCACAGCGGAGAAAAATGACTATTGATCTTCAAATGGCGATAATTGAAAAAGATCAAAATGATTAAACAAAAAAATTGAGAAAGTGCTGACTTACCATGTTGTGATCCTTTTTTGTTGCGAGTTTTTGTTTAAGTAGAAAAAAAGGAAATCTGCTCAAAGATGCAGCGGCGGAGGTGTCAAATTTTTGTAGCCGTCTCTTGATCGTATTACTTCCACAGTCCTGGTTTCCAATGCGTCTGAACTTTTTCCCTTTCTCTTTTATTTTGTTTGTGGTACCTAGCCCTTTTTTTCCCCTGCTTAAGACTTTAAAAGCCTTGAGCTCAGTAAAGCAGCACAAATTATCTTGCCACCTTGCTCAGCTCTGATGCTTTGGCCGCTAACTTTGGAAGGCCCTTTACTACTGCATCAAAATTAGCATTGTCAAAGCAGTTAATGAATATTAATATTGTATTTGTCATTGGAGCTGGCCCATTGCTGAACTCCAAGTCATCCATCAGGGACAAGATTAAGCACACAATTATTTCTGACTGACAGGGACCAAATCTGGAAGATTTTTTTTTTCTTTTCTTCCAACAATTTAAAGAAAAAGACACAACATCATCTTAAGGTACCTCCCATGAGACGAGGCGAGATTAATACACTTTTAATGAAGCAAGATTTCGTGGTGCACGAACAGCAGGAACCTCGAGAAAAAAAGGAGGGGAATAGAGAAATATTTCGAATCTTAATTTTAATCTTTTTTTAAGGATTGGGAATCATAAATTAGAAATCATTTTGATCACGGCAGACAAAATTTAATTCCAAGGAACATCCTTTTTCCCCCTTTTTTGACGACTTACAACAGATTTATTCTCCTTGATTTGACATTTTTTACAAGATCTGGCATTTTTCTTTTTCACCTTTGTTGGAACATTAGGAGAAATAAGATGTGAATGAGCGCAGCACCGCGAATAATGCCGCTGCTAAATTTAACATGAAACATTCATTAAAACGCGTGGACCTCCGGCGCTCGCGGCAGAGCCTGGCGGAGCACCGACCGCTGAGGACCACACAGGCAGCCTCCATCAGCACCACCCGCTGCAGCGTCTCAGCTCCATCCAGGAGCTCTCGCCTCATCTCCTCCGCCACCCGCTTCACACAGTAACAACTTCACACCAAGACGCACAGCGATGTCAAACGCGGCTCTCTGCACAATTTCCAGCCATCATTGGATATGTCACAATGCACAATATCCGCTATTTTCTAAATAATACTGCCATTCCAAAAATAATATCTGGTTTTGATAAATATTAAGGTATCACTTCTCTGAAATATTTGCCTGATTTAAAACCATTCCACCCGGCACCTGTCTTGAAAAATTAAGCTGACGACACAACACAATCTTCAGACTCCTCTCCGCCCAGAGCTTCACAATATCGTTTGCAAACACTTTTCTCTCACATTCTAAATTTCAAGCAACACAACATCAATTTTCCCAGTCAGAATCCATCCTTTTTATTTTTTTCTTACAATGATCTGATTCATTATCTCACTTCAGTTATTTCGGACAGACTAACGTCCCGAATGCGAGATCTTATTCGGGTCGAATTAAAAACGTATCTTCTGCTTAGAATACACTATCAAATAAAGTGAAAGGCATTGAGGGGGTTGCACAAACAAATGGCAGATGTGGGGCACTAATGCCAGCAGCCCAGTGAATTGGTGTGAGTGCGGGGGTCAAGCTGCGGGCTCACCTTGGAGCGCCGGGCCCCTGCTGACCACCCTGCCGGCTTCCTAATACCATTAGCAACCCTTAGATGAACATACTAAATTGCCCTTTTGTTCTCCAGGTGCCGATCCGACCTCACCAACTCTTTCTTATCCCGGCACCAAATACAGATGGTGCTGCTTTATTCTTTTACTGAAATGAATAGCGCGCATAAGAAAGCGCTCCGATTTCCTGATTTTCCCGATCTCTGAAAGCCGTCGGCTTTGCCGTATTTATTTTTTCCTTGCGCCGCATTCACATTTAAATCTAAAACTCCATCAATTTGATTACTCATATTAAAATGTTACCTAGTTCATTAATATACACATTATTTATTATTATATTTTGGAAGATCTCACGAGACGTCAAATGAATGAGATTTTATCCAATTCAGTAGAAATAATTAATTTGAATAAATATCATGTTTATAAATTTAGAAAGACTAAATTAAATCTAATATTAATTTAAGTCTTTCAGTATTTGTTTTTGAGCCAGATCAAATAATTTATTGCACAGAATAAAATATCTACATTGCAGCTCAGACAGCATTATTTCAAATAATAGATATTTTTTTCTACATAATAAAAAATGTAATATTAAGGATGTAGAATATAGATCTCAGATTTCTAATGGCGTGCGTAAGAATGCTGTAAATACAATTCTAATGAAACAAATGATCTTTTAATTGTTGTGACACGAGCACAGACACTGATTAAGTGTTCACGCAAGGCTTCCGATGAAAACAGGCACCAAACACAGAATCCCATCGTGGCTTAATTCAAGTTGAGAGCCTAATACAGGTCCAATCTAGGTGAGGGGGAGAGAAGGGAAGGGAGAGACGAGAGGGAGCAGAGCAGGCGGCTCTGCGGCCCAGCGTGATCACATCAGCGCTGCTATCAAATTAACTCTCCGACTTTGAAACTTATTGATCTGCTATTAAGACACTAGTGAACTTGATGAAGTGAGTGCTGTAGGTGACTCTGGGACTTCAAAGTCTCGCACCAGCCACATAAAACAAGCCACTTTGATCCCCGCTCCGTTCCTCGGATCTGGAGAGGGGGCTTCAGAGGAACCCCCCAATTCGGCTCTCCTCTCTTCTCCCACTCACCCCAGGCCCGGGCTCCGTCTCTCCCTTTTTTTTCAGCTTCCTGTGTCTGCTGACGCCCGAGAACCGGCAAAGCAACGGTGCCGCGCATTGTTCAATCACACTATATTTTACAGAACAGTCAGCAAGTTGAGAGCACAGTAGTGTACAGTGGTGCAGACAGATCTCCTTTCTGATTCACACAGGAAAAGAAATAAACCAACACACACACACACACACACACACATAGAAATGCAATATGATGTCAAAACAACTACTAGAATAAGGTGGCCATGTACACGTATTGGCATTAAAATTCAGTGCCGATAAGGAGGGGATTCTTCATGCCAAATACGGCATGTAATAAGGTCGGCGAAGAGAGAGACAATGCAGAGAGGGAGATAGCGGTACTATTGTGTTGTGAATACATCCCCCTCTTTGCTTACGGCAAGTCTTCCCACTACATTAAATACTGTGCGCTGCCAATCACACCTGCCTCTTTTTTTTTCATTTTGTGCCACTGGGTGGAGGTAGTAGTTAATGTTTTCAACATGCACCGCATCACTATAATATACTGAAGCAGACACGAATCACCAACAGCCCACAGAACACCTCTCCTGTCTTCTGACTGAAGCCATAATAAGAAAAATGGAAAAAAGATATTGAGAAAAAAATAAATAAAGCAAAACAATAAAAAAAATTCTGCTGCTAATTTTGCAAAATGACAAACGGAGAAACCAGATCTCAGGTTCACCCACCACTGAGCTGCTAACTTCGCGGGACGGAGCAAAAATAAATATTAACGACTAAATTAATCATCGGCAGGACACAGGGTTTGCGCTCAGGCTCCAGTGCTCACAGGCAGGGTGTGGGTACGTGTGTGTGTACGTGTGTGTGTCTGTGTCTCTGTGTGTGTGTACGTGTGTGTGTGTGTGCAGTTGGAGTGCCGGGGCTAAGCTGTGTCTGTTTAATTAAGAGGGGTAAAACAGATGACAAATGCGAGACAGTTAAACATTTAATGTGTGCTTATCTCCCCCCTCATTTACTTAGTTGGGAGAGATTCAGAGTGGGTGGTGTGTGAGAGTGATGCGCCGGCGAAACGCTGGTGGAATTAGAACGCAGCCTCGTGCGCCGTGACAAGTCAGCAGGCAGCGCGCAGCCATTTCCTGACGATTGTTTTGACATTCTGCAACTTAATTCCGTTTGATGAGAAAGAAAGGGATTACGTGATAAATCAAATAAACACAAATACGGATTCTGCTTCACACAGCTGTCTGTGAAAGGCAACAAATACAAATAAATAAATAAATGAGCCTCAACGTAAATGACACTTAATTATGGACGGGGTATTTTTAGCAGCATTGCCTAAATTATCAAAATAAAGCTTGCAATTAAAAATGTAGCCGTATCAAAGGCCCTGGTTTCTCCTTCATTTCACCTGACAAAGATTTCATGTTTTTTTTCTGATGATCCCCCCATTGTGTATCTGGTGCTGATGCACATTGCCTAGAGTCAATGTCAAACCTCACCTCCAATAGTCCCACAAAAAAAATACAGAACGAACAGCGCCCGCGGCACACACACAGACACACACACACACATCCCTTTACACAACCCACTTGCAATATCTCACCCAAAGTTATCGCCTCCAATGTGACAATGTTAAAATGAAAAACAAAAAATTACATTATATATATATGTATATACATAAGGATATAGGGGGGGGGGGGGGAGCGAGAGAGAAAGAGAAATGGTGAGAAAAAGATCGGGAAAAAAATGGGTGGCATGCATGGATGGGTGGGTGGGTGGGGGGGTGGATTGGGGTAAAGAGAAGCTGAAACTAAAAAAGTAAAAAGAGGGAGAGGGAGAAAAAGAAGAAAAGGAGGAGGAGGAGGTGGAGGGGAGAGGAAAAAAAAAAAAAGCCCTGTGCCACGAGCATATATAAGAGAAACCTTCACCAATTAGTGGGGAGAAACGGGAGAGGGAGCTGCCGCGGCGTCGGCACTCAAAGAGCCAGGCCTCGCGGCGAAGCTGTCATGTCGGCAGGATTGATCAACAGGCCTGCTATTTCTAATGGCATGTTGTCATGAAGCTGCAGCCATGGGGAGCCACCTGCCTCAGTCCTCGCAGAGCGCTCTGTGTGTGTGTGTGTGTGTGTGTGTGTGTGTGTGTGTGTGTGTGTGTGTGTGTGCGCGCGTCTGCGTGTGTGTTTGTGTGCATGAAAGATGGGGTTGGGGGTACTGCAGCAGCCATACCTATTCTGTGCCCATATATCTTTTACTAACAATTTGAAAACAGCCTGGAATCCTCCTCCCACTCTCTGGCAGTCTACCTTGCCTATCCCTGAAGGTGGAAGAAATGTGCCATCCTGGATTCTTCTTTATTCTCACAGCAGAGCCAAGCTATTGTAAAACCCAACACAATAGATACAAATGCACACTGTGTTGTAAAGAGGGACAGTGTAAACGAACGATAAAGGGTATATATAGGCTTAGAATAACAATAATTATTATTATATTAATTCAGCACGAATATAAAATCCTTTTTCAATCAATTTCCTCGTCTTCATGAGGAATATTTTCGTACAACAAATTAATTCCTCTGTCACATTGTATGAAACAGTACATTACACGGCCAAAACTATCCTGAGTTATCATCTAAAGGCATTGCATTTGATTACATCCCAGTTTCTCTTCATGGAAAAAGCTGTCAAATAATCAGCGACTATTGAAACTCGTCTGCAAAATGCCGTCGCAGGAAAAGCACAATCGAAAACGTGCAAATTGCTTTATCTGAAAAGAATCAAATCTGTCATGCTATCCCCATTTTTCGACGATACTGCAAAAATAAAATGGCTTCGCTTTGTTTTGTTAAGCTACGGCAGCGAAACAAGCTCGGCCTCGCAAACAATAAAAAGTCAAATAAAAGTTACAGAACTTGAGAGTTCAAGGTAGCGCGGGCTACTTGGAGTGCGTGTCACGTACAGTTAACCTTTTTATCGAGCATGCCTGTGGTCTCATCAGTCGATGAAATTCTTCGCCCGCGGCGGTGGCTTAGCCGAGGGACACGGACCAATAGGAAAATATTTCATTGTGTTAGCATTTCAAATGGCGAGTGGAGGGCGGAGAGGAGGGCATTTGGAGGGGCGGTGGGGGAAGAAGCTCTAACCGATCGTTGCCAGCGGAATTAATTGCCTATTCTGAGAATAATGTCCCTTATCCACGATCCTCGGAGGGCCGAACGCTAGCTGAGGCCAATTTTTTTTTGTTTTGTTTGGTGTCTTCAAAAAGAAGAGCGCTTAGGGGTACTGGCCGTATTAGGGGTTTAGCTCAGTTCCCTTTAGGCCGGGAAAAAATAATCAGAAGCACTGAACCAGACTCGACTAATCCGCGCCCCAATTAAAATCGCGAAAAACCCAAAACACCTAGCGCTAATGTGAATCAACAAATAAATACGTATTTTAAAAATTATACTTTTATAAAAAAAATCGAACTCTGTCCGATAATTTAATTATTTAATGAAATTTACTTTAAGAGAATAAACTCGAGAGCTAAAGCGGCTACGTTTGGCTTTCAGCCAGCATTCGATAAATGGCTCAAGATGGAGCGACCCCGGTGGTGCTTCTATCCTTTTATTTAAGGGGATTTAAGTTCAGGCTCTGTTACACATTGGCCAAGCATATGCAATGACCCCAACTGATATTGGTGCATCTTTAAGCCACATCTTAATCTAACCTTTATAAAGCTCTGTGGCTTTTCAGACTCAAAACAGCATTAACAACGAGTATTGTTTGGAGCGAGGAAGGAGGCAGCCCTGGGAGACGACTCGGCTGAATAGCCGGGCCCGGGCCGGGGCAGGAGCCCTCTGGAAAAACAGCTGCTTATGCACTCCAATCAGTGGGAAAACAAAATCAAAACCCAACTGCGAAGAATGGAGGAGGGAAAATATATTCACGATTTTTTTTTATGAGGTGGAGGGGGGCTTCCAAAATGCCCCCTCCCTCCACATCGACCTCTACGGGCCCACTCGTGCTAGGTGTCGATTTCATCCCTCGGCAGATGGACGGGCGAATTCGCAGCAGTCCCCATTACACGCCTCTCCGTCGCTCATTGTGAATTCAGTCAACGAAGTCAATCTTATTAACTTCCGCGCCGGTTCACACATGACATTTTCTTCAATTTTCTCGCCGACATCAAAAACATCAATTAGCAGCTCGAAAATGGGAAGGAGCGAATGACAGAGTCCGATAACGCCGACTTATTTGAAGCCGAGGCTGAATCTATTCTCCAGTTTTGAATGTGTTCATTACAATTGCATTTTCAAAGAAGACCTCCAAATAGCAAAGAAATTAAATTTATCTCCTAGAAATGTCCAGAAATTGTTTCCCTCCCCCCCCTTTCTTTCTTTTCTTTTTTTTTTAATCCTGTGTCTATCTCTCAGCCTCAGTGGGCGACACAAAGTGTTGTGGTGCTGCGTTTTCCTTTACTTATTAGAACAGATCACAACTCCCACAGAAGTTGAAACCCTATTCTGTAACCTCTGGTGTAACCCCGTAAGAATTATTTAAAAAAGGAGTACAATGGTTCTTCGGGATGAAAAGGAGGTGATAACGCACCCTGCCAGTGACCTAGAGTTTTAACAAAAATACTGAGTGATAATAAATGCAGTGTCTATTTTTACCCAACGAGGGGAGCCATTACCAGATTATTTTATTTATTTATCTTCACATTATGATCAATCATTTAATTTTCAGGTTAAAAAAGTTATTACCTATACCAATATTGTCAGAATTATAATCGGCTATGTAAATAAAATAAATCTTTTGTTCAATTATTTTAAAGACAATTAAGGTGTTTCTATCTATACTGTTTATTGCAAATAATCTCTCCATATCAACACATTTAGCAGTGTATCGTCTACAATAATAAACAAATAATAATGAACTTTTTATTAAATTTTTGTGTCTAACAAATATAAATGTAATTTTATTTGCATAGACTAGATTTGAAAAAACATCCATCTAAAACTACAATTTCATCCACAGCCTCATTGATCATTTCCTGCTGCTCCACATCAGTGTTACATCAAAATGTGAAATATAAACCAACACATTAACGAAGCTCGCTCACGGCTCAACTCTTCTGCCTCCCATCACCGATGATGAACGTGTAACTCAATAAACCTCGGCCGGTAACCTTTAAGTAAAGAGCTATTTTTTGCCGATATCCAAACAATGTCAGACGGCTTCCTCATGCTTGAGTTACATCTCCGAGGGGGTGCACAAAAGCAACTTTAGTGGCTGTGGAAAGACACTCGTAATGCGGGACGGGGGGGTAGAGCGGTCGCACACGGAGCCGTGAGGATCACGTTCCTCCGGCCCATTGATTTCTGATCTTTTGACATTGTTTAGTTGCTTTATATTTTCGTGCCCGTCTTTTCTTCCATGTCACAAAAGACAGGAATGTCCAAACAAGTGATATTGGGAATATCTACTATCTGTCAAAAGAGCAGGCTTTTCCCGGCATTAAAGCGACCAAATGCCCCGACCCAGTGCCGAGAATCGGCGGGATGAAAATATCACTCTTTATAATGGAGGCTAATCAGATTTCGAATGTCGTTTGCCTTCTAGCTAAAAGGAGATTGAAACGCGCTGAGCTAAAGGCCTGTAACCAATACACTCCCAGTTCATCGGCATCCTGATCTCAAGACAAAAGCACTTTTATTTCACACATGTGATCTCATCGTATATACAGCAAAGGAAAAAAAGGGAAAATTCTACATTAATACTAAAAGTAATTTTTGTTTTAAATTGGACCGACAGAAAGGAGAATGCAGGAATGCAGGAATGCTAAGTGCCGAGAAGAGATGCGGCTGTCGGCTGGATTTTGAACACACAGTAGTGATCAGTTCCATTAAGCAGGGATTTGATCATCTCCCTCATGCGCTTACACAGCCCGGCTTCAGATTAGATCTCTGTGAAAATGGTCAAATGGTGTGTTTATCTCTCTATAATTATTTCGATGCAGATGACAGAGATTGGTTGTTTGCATGTGGCTTGATGAGTGTGCACAGTGTGAGCCAAGACACGCACACAGGCGCGAGCAGACGCATGCTGGCGTGGCAAAGAGCTGAATGGCTTCCTCTCAGTGCCATTAACCCATTAGATATCTGCAACAAAGGCCTGGAAATATTCTTTTTTTTCATGTGCAGGAAAAAAAAATACAGTGCACGTGAAATTACTGCATTACAATCCTTCAGTTATGACTAATATTAATGGTCTCGTTGGGGGATGCAAATGGACTTTCAATGAGAGCAACACAGAAAACAATGGAACACTACTCCTCACAAATCTTACTTTCTAATGCTTTGGTCGCACTATAAATTTAAAAAAAACATTGCTGCAACCAGACAAAGAGATTTGAGAAGAAGGACGACAAAGTGACCTGGATATATTTGCAGGAACAAGTCTCCTTGTCTGCGTCGTTGAAACACAGAGGGAACTGACCTCTCCTGTGTGAAGCAGTTGTTTCAGTATTTCCAGCTCTGGCGACCTTGAGTGAAATTGTCTCTATCCTGACGGCTAAGATCTCTACTGCCCACCATTCCCCCTCCGGAGCTGATAATATGATCAGGAGTTTTTCCGAGGTCATCTGCGTGATGGCTCCTTTTCTCTCCGACTGTCCTCCTGTTCTCGTTAATCACCTCTGTTTTCTAACTTCACTCGAGTTAGGCTGTGTCACTAGATTACTGGCCCTTCGTATCTACCTTTTCCAATTACTTTCAAGAGTTTGGGATGGACAAATTTGCCCTTTCATGTCCCGTGTTAGCGGATGAGTCGTTGCTTCTGGCCATGAAAGGGGAGTTTTTAATGAGCCGAGGTGAGGTTAATTGGTTCCCTAAGATCCTCCGAGTCATGTGCCTCGATATAAAATTAAGTCCATTTCCTGGAGTTTCCGCGGACGTGTTTAATAACAAACACTTCAGCCCAATTTTCATTTCCCGCCGAGAGCAGGGGAGATGGACGTGCTGGTCGAGAGAGGGGAGGAGAGTTTGCTTGTTTGTGTTACTTGCCTCCTCCGCCCCTCACTGCAAATGCTATCTGTGTTTTTTGTGTTTTCTTCAAAGACCAAATGTGTAACGTCAGATCCCATTATCCTGTTGTTTCTAACACGTACCTGAAAACTAATTACAAACCCTTTTTTTTAAAGGTTTGTTTTTAAAACGGACAAGCTGCACGAAGCCGGACACTGTTCTTACGGTAACTAACTCTAAGTTACACATGATAGACTTTCCCTCTCTTTGGATTGAAGCTCTTCATCTGTGCAGAGGAAACATTTGTCCCTCGTTGCACCTCATCATATCTTTTTACATCTTCAAGTTTCCCTTAATCAAATCTACCAATTTATCATTATAAGAAAATAAAACTGGTTTCTTACAGATGTGTATTTTGCAGCTGTTGCCATCTGTAAAAATGCATAATCATATTGAGCATAAACTGCTTTTTTTCAAATGACTTAATTTACATGTTTTTTATCTGAGTTGAAAAACCAAAAATAGAATTAAACAATTGTGTATCCCTAGTTCTTAACCGTATATTTAAATCAGCAGCTGAGCGCTGTGGTTCAGATGAGTCGTGACTCGTCCCTGTCTCTCTCTAAATGATAACAATGTAGTATAAAGGCTAGTTGAAAAAACATGATTGCTCCACTCTATTTTTTTTTCTTGACAAAGCTTTTGCTATTGTTGTGTATGTGCTACACAATCGGGGTTCATTTGCAGCAGGGTCGACAGATTTGATCGCTCCTGTTCATTTAATGTTCGGGAACCGCAGCGCACACGCCACGCTAATCCTCCACAGATCACCGGGCCTTTCACTTGCCATTAGGAACTACATGATGTGAATCTGCCCAGACTAAGAGACCTCGTAATCAACACCGGTGCAAATGTGTTAAGTTCAGTGTCTCGTTGAGGGGGCGGGTGGGGTTCAATGGTCCTGACAGTGTAATTACGGGTTGCCACCACAATGCAACGGCCAGCGCACTCAGCGCTAATTCAATCCATCTTCATTTCCAAGAGCAACGCCCCTGCCATTGATGGATAGTTATCATTAGAGTGTGACAAAGCACTGAAACAACTGAGGTGTGAGCAGCAGGGGGGGGGGGGTGGCGGGGGAGTAGTGTGTGTGCGTGTGTGTACACACTGGGTGTTAAGTCATGGAGCAGGACGATGTGTCCTCAGATACACACAACTGCCCTAGACAGCGGGATTATATATTATGACAGGGATGAATAGAGAGACATGGGATGTGGAAAGAGTGGAGTTGCGTCTTCCACCAGCACACACACAACAAACACCCATAGATTGTGTGTACGTGTTCACATTCACGCACGCACACACACACACCGTGACCCCGACACACAGAGAGGGCTATGGCTCAACTCACCAGCCTGTTATAGCATGCTGCTCAGACTGCTGACACACACACACACAACCACAGTGAGTGAGAGAGAGATGCACACACAGACACACACACACTCTTGCACAGGTCTGGGCTCTGTCTGCAGCCAAACACTTAACCACAGGCTGTGATTGAGGCCGACTGGTCTGCTCCTCTATACTTTCAGTCTATATATTCAGTCCACCCTGGGCTGTATATCTTAATTATGTGCTCTGCCTCCTTTCCTAAAAGACCTGACAGTCTGCGAGTCAGGCACTGGAGCAGCAGCAGGCCACTGGTATGAGGCCCTTCCAGTCTTTACGGGGCCTCCAGCTCAGCCACTGCATCATTACATGACTTTTAAGCTCGCAGCGAATACCTCGTGCCCCCCCCCATGTCTCTCCTGGCATCGCGCTCCCGCACGCTGCACACAATGAAAATTATCCCGTTTGTGGCATTTTACGCATCACGCTGTGTGCCTTCAAAACAATCCGGAGTTCCACAACTTTTGGGGATGACTAACAAGCTGTGAAAGGCTGTAATGAGTAAACAACTCAAAGGGTAGAAGTGGGGGGTGGGGGGGGGGGACAAATGGCCAGGAGAAATTTAGCACAGCGCAGTGCTGAGTGTGATTATCTCTCCTCTTTCCTTGCGGGTCGCAGCTTTAGGGGTCACCATTGTTTCTCTCACACACACACACACACACGCACACAAACACACACACACACGCAGTTGCCATTTCAATGACTCAATCGCGTCTGCAGCCCTCCATCGATTGTGCTCAGTGACCCAGCAAAGGCCCATGTGGTGAGCGTCTGCCCCACCTCACTGAATAAGAGCGCCTGTTCGAACGGGCGCCGCGGTGTCATGGTCGTCCCCGTCCATTAACCAGGAGGTGGTGCTACTGGGATGTGGAGCACCGCTTCATCTTTTTCGCTTCTACCGCTGGAAGGCAGGTGGGGATTTGTTTGGTCGGGGCTTTTCATAATAGTGGGGATTTAAAAGGCTTCTCTGACACATGGAGTTGTAGACACTTCCCCTCAAAGACAGAGACGTATTCTGTTTTACAGTCGGTGTCGGTTTAGCGGCGCATGGAGGTTCACAGTCGGGTGATGCTGCCTGCGTGAATGCATAAGATTCTCAGACTTGTGAGCTCTTGTTGAGTTGGCTCCCTGTGAGGAATGAATGGTTTGCTACATCCCTCCAACCTCACTGCACATACACCCACATGATTAAATCCGATGCTTACTCATGCACATTCCTAACGCGCTATTATAAACTCGTGCATTTGCCATACGTACAGCGGCGCTGGAGATTTGCGCGCATGCATGCAGCCATGAGCTCAGCGCCCGCGATGTGCAGCCGTAGACTGGCTGGCCTGCTCGCAGACCCTGCAGTTTGTTTAGCAACACTCCTTTTGACGACGCCCGAAGGGTGCAATTAAGCCCAATTAGAGCCTGTCGGTTTTATTAAGAGCCACAGACTGGCCAGGCTCGGGGGCAGTGTGGGATAGAGGAGGGAGAAGAAGGAGGAGAGGGAGGAGGAGGCTCTGCAGCACCATGCTATTGCTACTCGTGAGAAACTGGGCAAGAACCACAGAGAGGAAACTGGTGTAAATACAATGAAGTAAACGGATGTAAAACCGAAATGACAGCTGTGACAGACAAAATGAAGAATTGGCGTGACCAGTTGTGGACGAGGGCCTCGTCAGGTCTTCATAAGCAGGTTAGGAGCAGAAGGTCACTTCAGGCGCTCGGTTCACGTACATAGAGACGACGCTTACGATGCCACATCAACACAACTTAAAAGTACAGTTTTGAGATCAGAGAACTTGAAGGCGTCAATGCGTTGCAAAACCAAGTCGTCTATAAATACTCACTGGCTGCAGTGAATGCAGACATGTGTGGATGCAGATGTCACAAAGCATTTTCGGAAGGGGGTTAGGGGGTGGTGGCTGTGTAGTAATGTGAGCCAGCCCTGAGATATTAGTGCGGTTGTGAATAGAGCAATACAGCTGGCTTGGAACAAAAACGGCAGCATCTCTTTCATCATCAAATCAAAAAAAATAAAATAATAAAGAACGCAAATGAATGTATCATTTTCCCCCCTCACAATTCCTTTTCCGTCGACCCCTCGACAGAGATGTTTACAGATAGCTATCATTCCCCCTCTTTTTCACATTTGCACTTGGACATGTTTCAAAAGACTGGGCCTTTTCATCTCCCCCCTCGCTGTGAGGAAATTTGCTCCTTAATGGCTTTCAAAACAGGAAGCACAGACAATCAAAAAAAGGAGAAGTGAGAAGAACGCTTCGCTCCCCCCCACCCCCCCCCAGTCCCCTCCCTTCAGTCGACGCATCCTTTGCGGGGCTGAGTGCTGCAGCACGCTGCTACTGTGCCAAGGTGCCAACTGTGCCAGTCACACTGACCTCCATCTGCAGGCAACTTGATACCATCTCTCCAACCGCCGCGCACTCCCACTGAATGGGTACGCTCAGTCACAGTGAAGCCTGAATGCCATTCAAGGCTCAGGCTTGGAATTGTGTTTCGAGTTTGTGTGCTATTGTGTTCTTTGTTCACAGCTGTTGTGTAAAAAAAAATCCTTTATCACTAAGCTGAATACTAAAAGGGTTGTATCGGAGGAATGCACACGGGAATACATTACTACCAATGTGCAAATCATTCCACTATCAGGCAAATTAGAGCCGATTTTTCACAAGTCTTTATCGGTGACCCTCAGAAGAGGAAGGTTGAACGGCTGCGGACCAGCTCAAATTACTACTTAGAAATGGTCTCTTGCCAAGTACCGAGCTTACTGTTTTAATAGTATATGTAGGTGTCTGTTTACTCATGTTGTATTCATAATTCCGCCTCCTGCAGGGCATTCGTGTCCACTGAGTGCCCTTGAACATGCCATGAGTAGTCTTTCTGCGCCTCAACTAAAAAGAGACCTGAAAGACAGCTACACACGCTTCCGCACAGTTGGATAAAACAAACCTTAACCACACAACTCAACCTCACCAAAGAACTCGCCTTTTTTTTTTCAAAAGATGTTCAGAAGAGTGTTTTTCTCTCTCCTCGACTTTGCCGTTTCTCTCCCTGGGTAGGGTAAGACAAATGCATAATTTTTCAGTAAAAAAAATAAAAATAAAATAACTACTCCCCTCCCCTCCCCTCCCTCCCTCTCCTTCCCTCCCATTGTGCCATTTCCGTGTATGTAAGTGTTCCCTCCCATTGATTTTTCTCCCAGCCGGGGCTCTACCTAACACGAGCTGCTTCCTTGCTGGTGTCATATCCTCCTTTTCTTTCTTTTTTTACTGTGTTTTACTCTTGTGGCATAATGTACAACTGCCAAACTGGAAGCGGGGAGGAAAAACTGATACATGCGCTCCAAAGATTCAGCTATTGATTCTTTTTTTGATGCAGATGTGGGAAAAAGCGCCGGAGAGCCATTTAGTAGTGTTGTGGCTAGTAAGGCTTGTGAGTGCTTGTCTGCTTTGTGTCCTGGTTCAGCCTGGGATCCTGCGCGGTCACACAAATGTGGTGACCAACTCAAAGTCTCGTCAATGCTTGCCGGTGTGCTTGCATCACTAATGTGCTCAATCGCCTGGAGACAGTGTCAGTTCCGATGGAGAATGTCAAAGGGGGCAGATAAGGCGTGCAGCTCCCGTCTCATAAAAATACAATAAAAAAAAAAGAATGAAAAGAAAATGTAGTCTTGTGGAAAAATAAAAAACAAGTATGGGCAGGATGACTCACGGGAGTTGCCAGGTTTACAGAAGCCGTGTGCATGTGCGGCACGATGAACGAGGGAACAATGGGGAAACAGAGAAACAGGATAGTGGAATCAAAAGGCAAAAGAGAGAGAGCTTGGTGCAAAGATCCAGAGATGGAGGGCAGAACTAACGGGAGTATTTTCCCAGCCACCGCAGCTCCTCATCCGCAGCTTCAGCCTCCCCGCTCTGCCGGCCCTCTGTGATGTGTGGCTGTGTCCACTGGGGGCTACAATTAGCCCATCAAACTCATTCCAGCCGGGAATCCATGCTGCCTCTCCAATCCCCTTTTCTGGCTCTGCGAAGCCCGGGTTCCTCCAAAGAGACAGGCAACTTGTAAGACGCGGGGAGGTAGCCTTTGATGTGCCAGGTTCTGTCGAAGCCTCCCCTTTTTTGCACATATCAAGACTGAGGAGATATAACAATTAAAATGGCGGGAGAGGCAGGCCGACGCCGCGGTATGCAGCTCACGTGCCTGAGCACCCAGGACGCTGGCCTTTACAGGTAGGGGGTGCACCTCAGTGTTACAGCATGTTCCCCAGTGACTGGTGAAGCAATAACGGGTCACATGCCAGTTAATGCTGGTGCTATGAATCCATCTTGTGGTTTCTCATGGTTTCTGATTGGCTGGCTCTGTTTCCGTGTCAGTTAAGTGTGTTCTACCCTCCGGCATTAGTGCAGCATTTCACAACTGTTCTCTGGCCCGTAGCCCTACATTTACTTTATGTGTTCTAACAATTTGCATTTAAATCAAGAAGTCCAGAAGCTCTTATTATTAATTACAACTTGTGATAACAGTTTCCGGTTATTTGCTGAATATAATCACAATTTACCCCCCCTAATTATTACCAAAGATATCATAATCATAAATAATAATTTATGAGTTTGAAGCTCACCTGAAAGTGTGTGTGCATACACTTAAATATTATTTTCCTTTTTATAAGATAGATTTAAATGTATTCATTTTAATATGCAAGTCATTAGAATCTTCCACGACCTTGCCGACATTCCCAGAGTTCCCATGTCTTGTCCAGACCCCAAGCTGAACAAACTGGTAGGTTGTGTAAGACACAGTTCCACGTCTGTCTCTGCTCCAGTGGCAGAGCGCCAGGTCATTTCGCAGCACTGACTACCAGCCTACTACCCCACCCACCCACACCCACACCCACACACACAGAGAGAGAAACACGTATTTATATTCACAGGGTACAATAATCACACAACCTCAACTGCAGATACACAATATCTTCCTCCCCTTCTGTCCTCCTCCTCTTCCATTTCCTCCTCCTCCTCCAAACACACAAGCCCAGCCAAACACGAGGAGTCTATTATGTCAAGGCGGATCACAATGACTCCAACCTGACCCTCTCTGCAGCCGTTCCCCCGCTGGCGTGACTGAACCTGAACTTACTGTTTGAGGTTAAGGATTGTCCACAGTCTAAACAGGTGTGTACTTATGCAGATGCGCAGCTCAAACATTTGGTTTGCATTAGTTGCTGCAGTGGAGCCAAAGTGAGCTTCGCCTAGAGCAGTCACGTCTAACATGTCATTTGGGGATGGTGATCAACTCGCTTTCAGTTCCTTGAATTCTGGAAGTGGCTATTTCCTCAAAAATCCAAAAGGTGAATACATGAATATCATATTTAGTATATTTTAGTGGTGCATATATGAAACATATGGAATCGTGAGTTCGATGCTCCACTCTCGCAAACATTTTGACATTTTCTTCTATCTGAAGGAACTAACAGACATATGGCAGATTGACTTCTGGATACAAAATGTGCAGGATCTATTTATACGATTGAGTCATAAGCAGCTTTGCTAATTAACCAAATTAGTCGCAGTTTCCTCCGTCCTTCACATCACATTTAAACAGTTGCTTAACTCATTGGCTTCGTCCTGCTGCTCGAACGTGAAGGTTCACAGAGACCCTTGTATGACGTCATTTCTTTACCCCCCTTGAAACAGCTTAACATATCCAAACACAATGGTGCCTAACAGAGTCATGACTGCCACATCGCCTGCAGACACTTCAAAAAGTCACTTCAAAAAGCAGATATTTAAAATTATCTTCGGGGCTGATTCCAATCTGCTTTTGTTATTCTTCACTAATCCCATCGGGCTTATTCGCTTTGATTGAGTCGAATGCAAAATGAATAAATTAGAAATCAAGGGTGCGACGATAATTTGTTATGTTAACGTGATTATTTCCATTCTCACGAGCACATTAACGTTTAAAATTCCAATAGTTGACGTTGTGAAGTGTTGATTCTACGAACAACAACATGGGTTAGTGGTTTCTTTCTGACATAACCAAACCCCCCACCCCAAAAAGTGAGTTGGCATAAACAGGGCCGACAAAAACAAATGGGAACTCATGCTGGAGGGAGGCCGGAGGAACAATCTCTGTCCCCTCTCGGTTATCCCGGAGAAAGAATCTGGTTTAAAAAAAAAAAAAAAAAGTCATGGATTCCAGAGAACGCCAGTGAGAATCAAGCGAGCTATTCATGCTGCCAGTTGATTTAGGCATGCCTCACTACACACCAATCAGCCCGGCCCCGGCCCAGCCAGCCACTCACTTGTCTGCCTTTCCAACACAAGATGGAGACAGTGCCAAAAGTTCCAATTAAAATATCCATTTGTGATGTCTGTGCAGAAAAAAAAAGAAAAAGAAGAAGAACAAAAAAATAAACAAGCACCGGGCTTTTTCGATAGCGTAGGAGAAAATACAACAAAAGCTGCCAAAATTCTGTGGACAAGCCACATACTTAAGAGTTTTTCTGTCTACACAAACTAAATAAGTGCGAGGAGTGTGTATGTGGGCAGAATGTCTGTGCGCGGGGACGAGAGACAGACAGAGCGTGTGCGCGCGCGGCAGCGGGAGCGTCTTGTTATGGAGGAACAGAGCATGTTGCAGATAAGAGGGCGACGCTGTTCAAAGGAAAAGGCAGGCCGGTAAAGTGTGCGCCGATTCGACATCATTGCCTTACTGTCCCTTAATGAGTCTGGAGAGGAAGCCTGGTGTCCACGGAATCCGCTCCTGTCTCGCTCCAATCACACTGCCGGGCTTCTTATTCAAATCTCACACCCAACTGTCACGCAGCCAGTCTGGCCGCGCTGTTTATCTTACTCCAGGAGGATGTTAACAAGACAAATGAATGAATAAATACACAAATAATGCGTTTAGGTAATGTTAATAATGTATGAAATGGAAGCTGCGTTTTGACAGTAGCGCTGCACTAAGGATTCCTTCCACAACTTCGGTGACAGGCTTGTTTATTCTTTTCCCAGCATGCAATTCTCTGCATCTTTCCGAGGCGATGTCTGGCCGGTGCTGAGCGTCTGTGGCAGATCTCGCTGATGAGGGAAAGTGGTGTGACACATTAGTTTAGACTCCTCTTCCATGAAAAACAGCCGATACGCCAGGAAGACTGAGCCATCTCATCTCTGCCTTCATCCAAAACCTCTAGTATGATGATCCTCCTTAATCTCATGGAATCCAGGTCTTCTGTTCACCCCATCACACTTCCCTCCTGCTATGACCTGACTGATGCCAGTTACGGTTTAACAGGCCATTCAATTAGAAGAGTTTTTCTATTTTTTAAATGCCGGATTATAAATAAATACGAAAGCCTGTTCACACCTGCACAGGTATGCAAGAGCAATTCACACAACAGCCACCTGCCTAGGAGAAGTGTCCAAAAACTTCCAGGGTTATTAGGGGGGAGAAGAAGCAATACAAATAGAATAAATAAAGAGGCGCAGGGAATAAATGCTCAAAGACACTGACTGGGTAAGAAAATAAGTCTCGCATCAGATTCCTTCCCCGGGCCGAGACAAAAGCAGGGTCTGGCTCTCAGACACCGTCGACTACACAAGACTTAGAAGACGGAGGAGAAGAAAAAAATAATAATAACAACACGCACATCAAAACCGGAGCCAAACAAATCCAAGAAAAGTTCAGATAGGTCTTCATTGGAGCTGCCGGGAGGGAAAGAAATCAAATAAATTGGGGGGGGGGGGGGGGGGTGTTAGTCTCGTTCGGGCTGGCCCGACAAACCTGAAAACACTGTTTGGAATATATGAGGAAGGTGACGGAGGACGATGCTAAATGACTCAGAAAGCAGATACCCCGTGTTTACCCCAGCGAGCTCCCGAAGAAAAGCCCCTCTCCTGTTATAAGGTGGGCGGGAACAGAAAACCGAATTCAAGGCAGCTTAAGTGCTCGCCGGAATCACTCAGCATTCCACAGTGACTCCGCACACACACATCTACACAGTTCAGATTTGTCTGTGACAGTGTATTCATCCATAACTGTAAATTGTTCTTAGGGGAATTTGGCGGGGGCTTCGTGTTCCACCCCATTTTCCCCTTGCTCTAGTCCCCTTCTTCCCTCTCTCTCCAAAAAGCTGTCTCCATCACTCTCATTCACAAGCTGCTCCAACATACTGTACGTCGCTCCGGCAATTGTGGAATCGCTCAACAACCGAGTCATGACAGAACCAGATGGATTCACGAGGCCACATAGTGATCTGGAGCCTATTCTGAAGGATGCAACAATTACTTGTTTGGGGGCATCCATGACAGACTGATTCTTTATCACTCTTTTGATTTTTACATCTGCCAAGGAGGTTAAGTTTTCACCCATGTCCATTGGTTTGATTTTTTGTTAGCAAGGTTACAAAAAACTAATATTTAATGGATCTTGATAAGAAAAAATCTAGCATGTTTAAGGGATTGGTATTTATGAGCGTGTATAACTTGAATGCATATCCAAATAAAAATCCAGATCTAGTGAATGAAAATGTATTCCTAGGGGATTAGCATGGGGAAGCATGCACTCTACTGAGTGGCATTCCAGTTGATTGTGTTTTTAAAATGTGCTCCTTGACTTCTTAATAGGTGATGTGGTAGAAGGTGTAATCATTGGGGCTGCGGTTGTTTAAATATTTTGTAACAGGATTCCTGAAAGGCTTGAAGAGACAAAGTATCCGAGTGTCAAACCTTCCCGAGGGCAACTGAACTCCGCCCTGCTTGGTGACAACAGAGAAGTGTCTGACAGACTGAAGTGTTCCAGCTCACATGTACAGAGCATGTTCCTAAAAGCCTAATTACGCCAAGACCAACAACTTCAAGTCAAAAGTCAAGCTGGAGGAAGCATCCTCGCTCCTCTCGGTTTGGGAAAGGTGCATTAAGCATCTACTGTCTTGGAACAGCATGTCACCAGTTTATCTGTTGTGATCATTACTTATGTTCAAGTCCCTGATATTAAACAGCTCAAGACATCCAGAGCGCTGCTAAGACACTGAGAAGATCAGACGAACCGTTATCCCTCAACTCCCCCACTGCTACTTCCCTCACTTTAACTCTAGTTGTTGTTGTTGTTGCTGTTGTGTCGTAAAATGACAGCTTCCTACATATAGAGAAAGCCAGACTTTTATTTGTTGGCTCAAATCCACACAAAAAACTTTCTTCTACTTCAGAAAGGCTTTCAGATTTAAAGAAGCACAATATTGCAAATACAACTTCACAAGTTCAACATTTTAAACCCTGTTTCTTTTCGGGGACACTGATTCCATGGTGTTCCACGTGTCTACAGAACATGCATGCAACAGTGCCGGTGTGTGCACATGTGCAAGTGTCATAACACTCAGGAGAGTACTCCAAATTCTGCAGGCCACCTCTGGGATATTTACTAAGTCACTTCACCCTGTTCTCACAAGTTCACTTCCAAACTTCCTGGAAAAGAAAGAGCAGATATTTCTGAGGAATAACAGAGAGGGTTAGTGCGAGCAATAACATTGTGTTTAATCCCACACAAACTCTGCCTCGTACCGGAGTGAGAGCAGCGAGCCAAAAGGGACTTGCAGCAAAAACAAATTAGCTCTCCCGCAGACGGATGTGTGTTAGCAACGCATAACAACAGAACCCAGAGTCAGAAGTTTATCTAAGAAGGTGGAAAGAAATGCCTGAAATTATCTAAACCATGCATCATCATCCTAAATTTGGGTTAGGTACAAAATAAATAAGTTATCATGCGTTTCTTATTCTTCCCCCCTCCTTTGCTATGTAGTTCCCCTCCCCTTTGCAGCTTGGTTCAAACTTCCTTGCTGCTGCTGCTGGGAAGAAGAAAAAAAGAGAAATGAGGTCACGGATCGCCTTACTCCAGCCTCCCTCCGTATGGTCAAATCCCCCTCCCCTCCCTCACCTTCCCCTCTCACTCAAAACCTCATTCCTTCACTGTAGCCACCCCCCCCCCCCCCCCCCCCCTCCACTCTAGCCCACCACTGCCTCACTCCACGTTTTAGTTTCTTCCCTCCCCTCCCCACAACCACCCCCCACCCTTCCCGTGCCCTCGGCCCAGTGCTAATTGGTAAATCTGTTGAACCATGCCAGCCCCAACAATAAGACACCTGGAGTTCTGTCAAAACAAGTTTCTCAGTGAAACGGCCCTCAGTGTTAATACAGTAGCGCGGGGAGCTGCCGAGTGTGTCGTCGCTCGCTAGGCTGGAGGAGGCTTCCCTGTCGGGAGGCCATTTGTCATCAATTTGATTATTTGTCAATATCGTTTCTGAAACTTCGTCCTGGTTCTTTGTGCAAAATGAACTGTGATCAAATCGCGATTGCCACATCTCCTTTAAAGCCTGCCGGTTTAAATTGTTCAAATCCTTTGGCTCAGCGTTCGCCTCGCTCCACGTGCCCGCCCGTAGGTCAGATCTAATAAATTCACATCATCGTTTGTAAAGATTTAACCTGACCTGACCTGGCTCTGAGTGCCTGTCATCTAGAACTCAGGTCCCACCTACGGTACAAGGACACAACACATGTACTATTGTAGACAAAGGTGTGTTTGTATGACACACACACACACGCACAGATACACACAGAGAAAGACAGACAGGCACACCCAACAATGATCCTGCCAGACCTTGTCAAACAAGTTCTAGCAAAGGCGCTTGTATAAGAACGAGAGGGAAGGGAGGGAGGGAGGGAGGGAGGGAGGGAGAAGTTAACGCGGGGAGAGGAATGTTTTTGTTATTCTTTTTTTTTCTTCACTCCACCATCATATCATTAGCTGTTTGCACAATCAAGCATGGTTTACCTTCCTTATGTTCCTCTCGTCTTCTTTTTTTTTTGAAGGACTCGTGTTATTTACAGACAACAAAGGCCCAGCGGAGAGTGAAAAAAATCAACAAGCAATTTATTAGTCAAACTATTCAAGCAGGCAAATCCACAGAGCCCCAGTCGCCACCTAGGAGATTAATAAGTTGCCCTCTGGGCTGCGTGAAACCAGCCTCTCTGTGGCTTCACAGAGCCTGAGCTGAAGCAAACTGAAACACGGCCTGTTGATGGCATCAGCTCCCCAGTAACAATCGAGACTCATTCTACATTCATGTTTCTTTAAATGACAGCTAGCGTTCGAGGGACTTATTAAGAAGTTGCAGCGCTTCTGGACCGCAACTCCCTTCTGAATCAGAAGGGGGCACAATAAGTGTGTTACCAAGCGACATAAACCCTGTGTGTTATTACTCCATCTATTTCTTTGTTCTAATATTCGGAGCCAGATGTTGTGGATAAAGAGAACTCTTCAAAACAGCTGCGCAAAGAGACACAAACTCCTGCTGGTGGATTGTCAGCTTATCCAAGCCAAAGTGCATCCACATTTCTGAGACAATGGCACCCCCAAACTAAAAAGGGATGTTTCCATTAAACCAGAACCGTGCAGAAGCCAAGACCCCGTGAGGGAAAAAGGACGAACAGAGAAGGGAAAACAGCAGTGGGGAATTGTGTTGAAAGCTGAACAGGAAAACAACATGACTCTGGACTAGGGCCCGGTTCAGACCTGGTGTTGACATCCATCCTGAGATCCGATCACAAGTGGACAACGGTAAGTTCATCAGCTGGTACTTGGCATCGGAATGGGTCCTAAATTTGTCTTCACTTATGATTGGGTCTCACTTTCCGGCTCTATATGCAAATAATCGCGACGGTTATTTGTATTTTAGAAGACCGAAACAAACTTAGCAGGTGGACATGGGTTTTTCAAACTGATTAAAAAAGGGGATTAACTCATTAACTGTTGCCAGTAGGAGTTTGCGTCTGTGCCCCCCCCCCCCGCTGCGTCATGTTCGATGTCACAAATGCACAGAAGACGGAGAAGCTCTCTCACCTCGCTGTCTTGCCAATTTGGCACGTTCGTCCGGGAGCGTCACGTTTCCATCGCTGCCAACTGGAGTCAATTAAAACCCATGTCTACTGCTAAATCACTTGACCCGGGAGTGAATGCCAATTGTATCCATTCCCATTGCAGGCCAGAGATTAGCCAGATGTGTGAGCGGGTGTTAGCGCGTTTGTTTACCAGCGGAAAAGGGACTTAAGTCAACAGATCCCAGGGCGCATGTATGACCTCAACTTAGCGCAGCCGACTTGTGACCGGATCAGTCGGGACAGATGTTAACAGCAGGTCTGAAAAGGGCTCCATCTTTCTTTAGCGTTTACAAAACTCCATTAAGCATTTTGGTTCACCACTCTGACACGAGTATCCCATCACCTGCATTGTCATTTCATAAATTAAAAAGCACATCAGCATCAAAGCAGCAGCACGGAATCAGCACAAAGCACAACACAGCATGATTATCATCAGCAACAGCAGGATTTAGTTTTATTTATTTTTAGTCATTTCATTATTTTCTTTGTTTCAAATCATCAATTATCAGTGGTTAATTTGTGTGTGGAATCAATCAAAAAGAAATAAGATGTAAGATATTTTGGGAATTCAAAGGTCTCTCACCAAATGAAATTGGTGAAGGCTCAGATCTGACTGTCCGGGGAATTCCCAGCAGAAGGGCCCCTGAAAGGCAAAGATGGACGGTCCCAAGTCACACAATTATATCAGCTCTCCATCTCTCACACATCTGCACACAATCCCAGCCAACCAGGTTCTATGCAAAAGCAACATGCTCTCTCAGGAAATAATGCATCCCCTGGCTTTTAAGTTATTTAAACTACCACCTCATCTCTGCTGGCTCAGCTCTCCCCCAGGTGCATGTTCAGCCCCATTATTACTAATTTTACACAGAGAGAATAGGAGAACACCAGCTCTGAACTGGTGGACGTGGCTGCTGGTACTGGCTGGCTGGTTGTTAGAACAGTATTTCACTTTAGTACAACAGTTAACCTCCTTAGCATCCAAACCTTCACAGATGTTCAGGAGCAATCAGCTGCTCTGGGGATCCTCCGTCACTAGCAAGGAGGTGAGTTCAAGCAATAGAGAGGGTGAGTGCCAGGGTCATGTTGGTCTGGGTATTAGTGATGTTAAAAAAGACATGTTATAAAATAGGTTTTAAAGAAAAGCGAGAAAGTGTGATTGCTACAGGTCCCCAGAGCAGTCACTTCTTATATCACTACAGTTGTAATTGAGAACTGCCTCATCTCATCTTTCTCCCAGTTTAAAAACGGATCTTGGGCATTCAGAGGTTTACCCGATCCAGATTTGTATCTATTGCCCTAACAGCAAAAATAAATAAATAAATCTGATCTCTTTGATAGATGCCTGGACATGACAGAGGACAGGAAAGGAAGAAGGTACAGGGAGGTATAGATTTCCTAAGGAAGCAAGGACACGGTAGCAGAAGTCTCAGAACATGCAGAGAGAAGCAACAAGGCCTTTAGTTCACTGCAGGGCACCAGTGCATAAAAAAGCTACTGTGCAGATCGCTTTCTCTTCACCAAGATCACTGGGTTCTACTTGTACTTGAACCTGGGGCGAGTGAGATAACTGTTAATAACACAGTGGTTATTGGTGAAGCACACCACACACACACACACACACACACACACACTTACAGATACAAATATGTATTATCCTTTTAAATTTGCGTGTCCAAGACAGAGTCACACATTCCCTGGGGTAGCTCAAGTTCACAGGGGTTATGCATCGGTCAAATACCACAGCAAGGAAAAAAAGACGACAATGCCCCTCCAGCTATTCACACGCACAGAAACACAGAGGGACAACGCAAAAAGCTGCCTTTCACACCCCCTACAAATCAGATGTTGTAATGCTCCTTAACAACGATCTTCACTAATTCAATATACACATTCGACGAGAGAGAAATGTGCAAAGTTCGGGCAATTCTGAATTCTGGTTGGTTTGCCCTCACCATTAGAATCGTCATTAAACTCAACTGGGGGTTTTAACCTCAACATGTTACGGTTCTTCTGTTGAGTTCATAAAGGAGTTTGAAGACTCTTCAGTCACTGCTGTGGTATTGTTGCTAACTGAGTCAACACTGAGTGGATTGTCTGTGGGAACGAGTGGCCGCCCGGACTGCCGGACAGACAGAATGACGGAGGTGCTCTCATTTTCATTGTCACGGTTCCCGGGGCCTGACGCCACGTCTCGACGGCCTCGGAGTTCAGCCAGAGCGGATGATGTAAGTTTGAACCCTCGAACAAACGTCTTGTCTGGGGAGGACTGCGAGAGACAGCTGACAGGCAGTGACGGGCGCTAACTGTCGCTATCTGAGGTTTGGATCACGCGCCTAAGAGAGCCCGGGCGAAAGAGATAACATCTTCAATTGTGGTAAATGCAAATTTAGATTTACATAACAATACAAATCACGATACGAGGGGAATGTCTGTTATAATACATAATCCTAAATGCAAATAGCGTTTTGAAACTCCAGATCCGAATGTAATAAATGTGTGAGATGTGAGCTTGGTCTTGCAGCAGAGGTGACGGATGGCTGGAGGGATGGATGCACAGAAAGAAGACAAACAGGAGGGGGAGAGGTTATTTGGAAAAGGGCTTGAAATGCAGAGGGAATGCAGCTTAAGGTCGGAGGGATAGAAAGAGCCCTCTAGGTAAAGCCGATGGACGGTGTGTGGGTGGTGCTGGCTGACCATGGGGTCGCTCATTAACAGCTGAGGAGGCCAGGCCTCCCAGAGTCCTGAGCAATTGTTTGGCCGGCCCAGGTGCACAGCCCATTCAGACCACAGGAAGCCCCTTTTATCCCTGTTCCTCCAAAATGGACGGAGAAGCAGTCAAGGAGGGTGAATGTGATCCGGGGCTCTGTCTTTTTCTAACGCTGACCTGGAGTAGCAGTCACATGTGGGGATCCGCAGAGTTATTGTGGCATGTCTTTTCTGAACACTCGTCTAAAACGCTGAAAAATTTCCCGTTTTTAACTTTGTATCAAAAACATATCGGTCCTTTCACACAGCCCCTCACCAGTGCACATTCTTCAGAGGAACAAGTGAGAGTGAATGGGAATAAAATCAGCATGTTCGGTCGTTGTAAAGGCTCAGGTGGGAGGTCTTCAGGCCGTAAAAATGGCCAGATTCCATCACTTCCTCCGCACTAATTACCATACACTTGGAGCAAGTGCCCTCCCTCTCTTCATCCCTGAGCCCATGCTTCACTACCTCTGACACACACACACACACACACACGCACGCACGCACGCACAGGCGCACACAATAACAACACAGTGAGCCACAGTTGGGAAATGGTTAACACTCCAGCCGTCCCCTGCTGCCAGTGAAAGCCCACAAAACAATGGAGACATTGTTCGGCCAGGGCTCTGCTCTAGACTCTGAGGCTGTGTGTGTGTGTCTATGTGTGTGCATGTGTATTTACTTGAATGTCGGTAAAGTAATTTTTTGTGTGTAGGCTCTTCACATGTGCATGTTTCTGCCCCAGTTCCCAGAATGGCCAATTCAGCAAAAAAAAAATTGCTTTTAGATCTCATTCAGGAGTTTGTTCTTTTTATGAAATTGCAAAAAAGAAAAAGGTTGATCTACTAAGATGAGACACCTTTCAGCCAAATTATGTCACGACATTACCAACACGAGCCTGGACTCCTGCCGAGTCCTTTGCTGCACCGCTGTTGATGCTATCGCACATAAAGTGGTGGTTTTACTAAACAATCTGGTGTGGTATGTTGTGGGGCTAATGCAATAATCACAGTCTAAATTACAGTCAAAAACACACATCACTTCGTAAATTCATCCACCAGCTGCAAAGTATCCGCAGGCGCTCCTCGAGTCTAACACGTCAAATTAAACCATCACAACAAGAATGCAAGTTGACAAAGTGCGAACTCTTTATGATCTTTCCCTCAGGAGCTTTGCGAGAGCATACGAATGTTTGTGGGAGTCTGTCCCTCAAAAAAAGATATACATCAATAGGTGGATGAATATCGAATAACTTTCAGCCAATGGCATAAAAGTTCAGCAGCGGCAGGTTTCCAGGCTGCCTGCGGGGCGGTCAGCTACTTCAAAAGGTCCAGCGTGGCCCCCTTTGAGGGCATGATAAACAGGGGCATTCAGCGTGCCCTCAGAAAAACCAGCCTGCGCGAGGTCACTTCCTCTTTTCTCGGGCCGAATCCTCTAGTATATTCCATCTCGGCTGAGCCCTGCAGCCAGACTGCCTGTCTGTCTGTATCCAAGTCCCTGTCTGTCTGTCTCCTCTCCTCCGTCCTTCTCCTCCTTGGCCACAACTTTCTAACAGGCTGTATCTGCAGCCATATATCTCCCTCCCTCTATCTCTCCCCGCCTTTCTATTGTTGTTTCAACGGCGTCAGGGTCACTCGGGGCCCGGATCGCCGTTATCTGGCAGGCCAATCGACGGCGTCTTATCGGCGCCTGTGCAGCCCGCTCGCGCTGCAGACGGGGAGAGGTCAAGGTGCCTGAGTGTGTCGTCGCATTTGTAAACAAAAAGAAAACCACCGTTTACAGCCCAATTTATTGATAAGGGGATCACGTACTGGAACACGCAGGCAGACATCTTGTGGTAAAAAAGAAAAAAGCTTGAGTGATTTGAGTGACACCGGCGGGAGTCCGTGTGGGGTTATCATTGGCATTCACGATGCTGTCCAGAGTAATCTGTCTTTTCTATATGTACGACAGCCGGTATGATGCAAACCAGGGAAACATTCAATCGCACTTCCTTCTCAGTCAGAGGTGGATGCCGGAGCAGGATGGAAGGAGCGCCAACAATACAAGCTGCATTTCACATTCAATTTCATCACTTGTGCTAACAGCGAATTGTGTGCCTGTGCAGTGATGCTGCAATGCCTCTGATCTTAGCAGCCTGTGTACTCTATCAAACAGATCACACTAGGGCTGGGCAATATGACCACAAATATTACAATATATATTCCCTCATATTGATCAGTGTCAGTGCTAATCCCGATGCACGTTTAACAGCGCTCCCACTGCTGCGCTCGGCTGTTTGCCTCCTCGCTCTGCTCAGAACTGAAGCCTCGGAAAAGAAAGCACGCAGAGGGTTTAAGTTTCAGATCCTGAGATATTCATCGCCACATCCAACTGTTTTCTTGACCTCACAAAGACGTCTTTATGTCTCTTAACTTCATTAGTTTCTCAGGTTTTGCAGAAATTGCCTCATCATCTGTGGTCAGAAACTTCAGATCCCAAACATGACCTAATCAAGCACGTCATTCCCCAACCCGTCTGTGCAGAAATCCAATAAAGTAAAATTGTGTTTAAGTTTAACCTTACCATTAATGTAATAAAGATATTTCATATTCATATTAACAAAAACATAAAAGCATCAGCATCGTCCACTTACTGTTAACCACTAAAAACTATAAACTAGTACTCTTCCATTTGAGGGAAGTCAATTTTGTATTTTGCCATATAAAAAAAAAAAAGTTCACTTTTACACCTCACTAATCTGCCATAATCCACCAGATTTAGTTTTATCTCATGTAACTCAATAGCTAAAGCCACATTATTCTCTTATACTGGATGGGTATATACACTTCAGCCATGCAAGCCTATTTCTTTCCATTTGACTGCTTGTCCATCTTTTCTTGTTTCAAGTCTGTTTTTCGCCCTGTAGCCAGTTTTTCTGTTTTGTTTTGAGTTGAGTTGGTGCAGCCTGTTTGTTTCGAGCCTGTGAGGCTGTGAGCTTCACTGTTTGCATTTCAACTGTCTGTGTACATTGTGACAAACACTTCCTTACGTTTTCTATCTCAAAAATAACATTGAAGAGCATGTTGTTATAGCTACAGTTAATTTACCTCCCAAGGCATCTTTAAGGAATCAAAACAAATATTATCTATAACAACAGAGATGAATATAAAAATGGGTGATGACATTACTAGTGCGTTCAAAAGTTGCATCTGCAGCCATAACACTTAACTTTTGCTCCCAAACTTCCTTTAAGACTCAATCGCATAACAGGAGGTTCGATGGAAGAGAGTATTTACAGCCACATGACTCATAGCAGGATAAAACCTCAAGTATTTACCTGCAGCTTTTGCTTCCTACAACCAGTTTAATGACTTCATAGGAGCTGGGACTCTTTCAGCGTCTCCTAAAATAACAGAGTACGAAGAGGCCCCTGAACTCTTCGGTATAAAAATAACAGCAGCATCACAGGGGAAGATAAGGAGGGCTTTAGCTGGGCTTGTTTTGTTCAGAATAACACTTGTCAACGCTCACGCTTTGTCTTAAACACAACTTTTGACAAGGTTTCTGTTTGGAATAAACAACCTTGTCGACTCCTGCTATTTTGAGATGTGCTTAAATTAAATGGACAAAATAGCAAGGAGGCTTCGGCTCGCCAACTTTTGAGTAACTGCTTTCTTTGTTTCTGAGCTGATCAAATGTCAAATGTGACTCAGGGATATGCCGTTTCTTGATAGAGTAATTTTTTCGCCTTTAAAAATCGTAACTACTTTTTCTGAGAGCTGTGGAGCCATGATGTCAATTAACCGCTGTCTGCTGATGTACCGAGTACGTAAACAAAAAAGGGTCAGCTGTGTATTATCATCTCCAGCGCTGCACTTTCACCACTGGAGTTACAGTATTCATGAGCACACAAACTCGGAAGGCTCCTCCATCTAAAATTGTTACGCGTTCTTAAAATTTTCATTTTCAGAACAAGATGTAGACGATGCACGACTCCAAGACAAAAGTAGCAACTGTGCCAATAATGGCCGAGGGCATTCGTGGTCACCTCATTAATTCTGCTCAGTCCCCACACTCATTGATTTTCCTGCGCTCGCTAACCCCGTGACCGCATACGCACACCTCCCTATGTTCAACCTTTTCCGCTGACCTCGTAAAAACTTTATGCCCGTGGCTAACTGCTAAGTTCATATTCAAGTGTTCCTTCTAGAGCTTCTGCTATCCTCTTAGATATTGACATGCCTGGGGTGGACGCTCCATTACGTGTATGCGCTGCGTATGCCCCTATGGCTGTCCAGCCGACTCTCCTGCCAGAGTACTCCTCCAACTCCATGGATAGGCTAATCAATGCTGAAGGAACACCCACACTTTCCTCAAAGACAATCCCGTGGCATTCCAGCATTAGCTCTGAGCTGGGAGTTATCATTGACTCTGGGATTAGAGGCGACATGGCCGTCCAAAGAATAACTGCTCCACCTGCCACAATGGCAGCCCCCTGCACCATTGACCTCCTGATCATTAACAGACAAAAACTATACTTTCTGCAATATACAAAAACTTTCATTCTCAAAATTTGCACATCTAAAGCAAGAAGTTGACATAAAACATGACTGGAGCTTGTTAGTGACTGTGGTTTAAGGGTAAATGCATACCAGTGCGCATTTTTCCTATTACAACATCCATTCACGGGGAAAAGGGAAGGGCCTTAACCCTGAAGACGTGTTCAGGATGGATGAAAGAAGCAAAGAAGGGTTTGTTTGTTTTCTCTCTGTCATGAACAAGGGAAGAAGAGCTGGGGAAAGAGGAAAAGTACCGAGCGGAGTGTTACTTACAACGATGTGTGCCGGTGATGGGGACCTGGCATCTTTAAGTGCTTGTCTACTTTGAAGACCTCCTTGTTGAACATCTAGCAGGGGCCATTTCATCTGTAGGTACTGAATGGTAGAAAGGAAACAGAATGGAAAGAAAGAAAACAAAACTTGTTAACAATGCAGAAAGCAAAAACCAAAAAGAACAAATTAAAAGTAAGACAAAAAAAGGGAGACGACATTTCTTGACGGGGTAGTATGGGTGTGGAGACTCAAAAACATGGAAAAGCAAAGAAAGATCTTAAGGCGGGTGGTGGATGGGATGAAGATCGCAGAGTCCAGCAGGAGGACACACAATGGTTGCGTAAATGACACATTATTTCCCCATAAACATACAACAAACTGTTTAAGGAACCAGGCTCATTCACAGTGAAGGAAAAAAAAACTATTTTGGTTTTTCTAAAGTGGCAGGGGAGTGGATTTCATTAGGTCACTGATTCAGAGCTGAGGGAGGGGGGGGGGCAGCGGCTCGGGGAAGTACTGTAGGGAGCTTACGGCTTTAAGATGACCTAATGTCATGAATATGACTGTTGTCACAGTTTTATTGGAGCCCATAAAGAGGTTAAAGCGTGGCGTCTCACCACGCTTCTCTGAGGCTAAACTCCTGACTGCCCCATAAATGATTGACTTGGCCCCTATCGGAAGTCTCTCTCTTTCTTTTTCTCCACCCTCTCTCTCACTCACACACATAAGCACAGGAGAAGAGATAAGCAGAAAACAAGGGTCATGAGAAACATCTGTCTGTTATAAACTGGGTGGAGACTTTTTTTAATTTGATGACATGTGCTGTGTGGACTGTTCTACAAAAAAGGATTTACTTTGTACCTGCTTAAAAGGAGCAGAAAGGGCTCTTGAATTCTTCTTGGTGTATCCAACCATTAAAAAAACATGACAAATAATAAAAATACTCAGTGGCCATTGAGCAAATTCTCTGTGGGTTTAGTCACTGACAGCCAAGTGTTGACCTTCATACAGTATGTGGTCCAAACTCTGCTTATCAAAGTCACAGCCACCCAGTTTGAGGGGAAAGAGGTCACAGCAGCTGTTTCAACTCGGAGGCCTTTGGAATAGCTTCGGCTCTAAGAGGTGAAGGGTCTAGAAAAATGTGGAAAGGACAAACTTGTGTGGAACTTAATATCAGGGGCGACTGCTATAAATGGGGTAAAACCTAAGACCTTTAGAAAAAAAAATTTGCTCCACGCCTCCAGCTTGGGAGTACAACATGTGGATAGCGGATAGCAGTTTCAAAAATGCATAAATCCAAATGAAATCCCCATTTTGACAATAAAAGGAGTGGACGATTTCAAACAAAAGAAGCGGAACCAAGATAGGAGCAAGCATTGGTTCTGGCTAGTTAACACAGAGGAAGCTAACCGTTCTTGCCACATATATCTCCAAAGCAAATTCAGTGTTTTTAAAAAAGGGTAAAGGGGGTAAATCCAGTATTAATGTACTTGGACTTGGATCTATGCATGTGATCCCCTTTTTTTTCACTTCAAGATCCTGTCTGACTGGTAATAAACTGTATTACATGAAATAAAACCAAAGAGTTTCATGCAATCCTGTAACATTTCATAATCATCTCACCATAACTATTGGCCCAGAGCCTAGGATCACAATTTTGGCACTGGGTGTGTTATGAATTACAACCACTCGGTTCAGCCATGATCAAGTCCTCTAACACTGTCTCAGAAGTGCTGAGGGAAATTTCAAAAAAGTCTTCTATATGGAGGTGCAGGTATATTTATTTGTATGAATGTCCAAAGTGTGTGTTTGTCTAGTGCTCGTCAGAGAGCGTGTGGTGACCCTTCCTGATACCATGTCTAATTCAGCGGCTTTGTCCCTCCCTCTCAATCACACACACGTAAGCAGAGTAAAAACAGATAAGCAGAAACAAGGTTCATGAGAAACATCTGTCTGTTATAAACTGGGTGGAGTACTTTAATGCCGGGTGGACTGTTTTACCTAAAATGGTCAGCGTTATACCTTTTGAGATGAGCAGGGAAAAGCTCTCATCGTCTTCCATTAATTCAACCATTATAAAACATGACAAATAATTTAGAAAGCATTCAAATGGAAAATATTGTGAATAATATTCTGCCCGATGTTGACCTTCATGCAATATATGGTCCAAACTCTGCTTATCAATGTCACAGCCACCCAGTTTGAGGGGAAAGAGGTCACAGCAGCTGTTTCAACTCTGAGGCCTTTGGAATAGCTTCGGCTCTAAGAGGTGAAGGAGCTAGAAGCATTTGGAAAGGACCTTAAACCTAACAAAAGTTTTGTTCTGTCATAAATAACCACCACTCAATGCAACCCATGGTCTGGTCCTATAACACAGTCTTTATCTCTCCCTATGGAGACATCTCTTGTATGGAGATGCAGGTCCATTTATTTAATTTCTTTGTGCTGCCATCCAGCAAGGGTGACCACTAGTTTGTATGCATCTCTGAGTGTGCGTGTGTATGTGTGAGTGCGTGTGTGTGTGTTTGTGTGTGTCAGTGCTGGTCAGAGAGTGAGTGTGTCGCGACCCTTCCTGAGACTGTGTCTAAATCAGTGGTAATTAGCGAAAAGTTCACTGTGGGGTGCCTGCCAGTGGTAGACGCTGGAGGGAGTTATTGACTCCTTGTCCTCGGTTACAGACCCTGCAAGGAAAAAAAATCTGCTTGCTGCCTGGTCTTTCTCCACCGCTACCACTCATTTATGACCCCAAGACGACTTTTACTGCTAAAAAAACTGGGTTTGTTTATGCTTGTTTGTGTGTCCTGAGAGTGGAAAAAGGAAAGGTTGTAAAAACTCCAGAGTTGAGGTCTTGTGGTTTTTTTATGGACCCCCCACACTGGATATTAATTGCCTTGAAGGGGCGCGAGGAGGAGGAGGAGGAGGAGAGGGGGGCAGTGTTGTAACAGTAAAAGAGGAGGACGGGAGTGACAGTGCCGCTGTCATGTATGAGCTAGTAATTTAAGACGGTGTTCATTGGCACCAGAGGAACCAGTGCTGAAGACAAGTGGGGGTTGGGGGGGGGTAGTGAATGTAGTCCATGAGAAAGTCCTGCCATTGCATGTGCACACATGCTCACACATGCAAATATTCAGACACAGCTGCAGCTGGCAGAGGGGTCGAGAGGACATTCTGAGGAGGTGGGTAAGGAGCGTGAAGGTGACACCCCTGACTGTGGCAACGGGGTAGAGAGACTTTTGAAAGACTGCAGAGAGAGGGAGGGTGCCGGAGCGCATGCCCTGACAAGTGGCTCCTCTTCAGCCCTGCTATTGCAAATGTTCTCACACACTAATCTCTCCAGCAGGTTTTACAAGCATGCCAAGGAAAACGGAGCCCTGGCAAACTCTGGGCTTTCCGACTACCCCCTTCTTGGCCTCCTTCCTCTTTCTGGTTCTCGCGTTCCCTCCACCCTCCCGTCTGCCCTGCTAACGGACACACCGCCTGGGCTTGAGTAGGCCCATGGCCTCTGACCCTTCTCCGCTGCTCAAAGCCCCTCCCTCTTCCCCATTCTACGACCTGAAAACTCTCCTGCTATGAGGGGGCCCCCCGGGTAACTCAAGAGCCATTCCAATGTGACAAATTGCTCTGGAGTTCCAGGATAACTCTCTCTTCCCCTCCGTAACTCTTCCTGCCCCCCCTCCCACACACACAAACACTAACCAGCCCCCCTTGACAGACCCACCCTGGAAGAGCCACCCAGCGGTTGAGCTCCGGCACCCGGTTGTGTGCCAGACGGCTTCTCCTTCTTCTCCCCCCCCCTGCTCCGTTCTCTTCCCCAACCCTGCGCCCCTCCTCGCCTGGCCAGTCCCACAATGGGAGCTGAATGACTCAATTGTCTCTGATGAAGTGAAAGACAAGGGAGTCCTCTAAATCCTTACAGAGGGATGAACTCACTCTCACTGTCCTGATTTCCCTGTCAACTACTGCGTTCCCAAGCACATGGAGGGGGTTGTCGGTGGGGGCTGTTTGCAAGGGCTAAAACAATTATTAGTTTCATTATTGATTATTTTGTCAACTTTGATTTGTCTATAGAATCAGTAGGCCTACGCAAATAAAAAGAGCCCAACGTCCCGACGTGATGTTTTTATATTATGTGTGGTCCAAAACCCAAATATAAGACATTGCCAACATTCATGATTTAATACATTTGTTGATCGTTAATTATCCATTGATTAATTAATATCAAAGTTGTTTAATCACGGTTTTGCTATTATACTATTTCTGAGCATGGCACTTCCTTCTTGCATGCTGGACCACTCGCCCATACATGAGTGACTCCTGCTGCACCAGGGTTTGGCATGTTATGAGCCCGTGTTAACCCAAGTCCACACCCACTGTCATCGCAGTAAAAAAAAAAGAAGCTGGGGCCCGGGTCCAGGTGTCAAAGGAGAAGCAGGTTGAAGACAAATGGAAGGGCAATCCCGAGCACTCACACATCATCCTCACACGTCCACACACAAGCTTTCCACAACTGTTGTTACTAATTCAACAAGCAGCATCAGAAGCAATTTGACCTAAAACACTACTTCCTGGTACTGCTGCTAGACTCTGATCTTCCAAAATAAACCATTTTTTCCACATCCCATCAAACATTAACCAAACGTCAATACATGCTATTGACAAAAAAACTGGGAGAAGTCTTGCTCATAAATGTTTTAGTGTGAACGACGGACACGGAAAGTGCAGGATTGTTCTGCTCGTTTCTGGTCAACAACCAGCTCCTCCTTCCATCAATCCCCCATCTGATGTATTTATCACATGCGGCCTGGCGGCTGGAGCAGCAGCCACCACACAGCTTGTTCATTTTGTTTTGGATTAAGAGCAGAGGGCTTCGCACCAATCAAACAAACAGGGCTCCGTATGTGCCAATATGGCTCCCAAACACTGGTCCCCTTTCCAGCAAGGGACCAGGGACCACAGATGATGAGGACCACTGGGGCTCCATCAAGCATCCCAGCCATGTGAGGCAGTTCAAGCAAGGGGAGACAGACAGATAGCAGCTTGGGTTTAAAGTCAGCATATGGATGCTGGGTGCTGCTCTACAGAGTCCAGCAGATCTTTAGCCCATCTGTGGCCTCCTCATATCACCGATATGACATAGCTTTACTTGCACAGATAGCATATGTACATTCACAGTGATCCCCCTCCCCCCAAACATACTGTACATGTACTTACATATGCACACCTGAACAACAATGCTCACCCATATTTGTACATCCTGTGGTCGACAGATCCGGCAGCTCCTCTGGGAGTGCGCTCAGAGATGGGATTGACAGCTTGCAGATTAAACCAATCAGACTGCTACTATAAAGAGCTTTATTTAAGGCTGAAATGATCAAGGCTAGTAAGAGGAGCCCATTCAAAGCTCTGCGAGTAAACTGCACAGAGCTTAAGAGATTAGTTCATCCAGTTTGACTACAATTTTATCCCTTTAAAAAACGAGAGCCGAGCATATTGTCTCGATCTGTTGCGGATATTGACTGCAGTCTTTGTCCTTCCTCACAGGTGCAAGAGAAGAAGCCAACACGTGGTTGTACAAGCACGTAATTTGTTGAGGAGGGGACGGTAATTTTCTGTAATTGAGGGAGGGAGATGCTTAATGCAACACAGACCCTTTGAAATCCCCTTGGTTAAAAACAATACTAATAATAAAAGCCACCAGCCCACTCAGACATGTGATACGTTGTTGTGTCTGTTGGAAGAGTTCAGTGTAAACAAATGGATTTGGTTTGTTTACCGGCAAGTGAATGGAAGTAGCCAAAGAATTTCTCGACAAAACTGGGAGAAAGTTAGCAGACACAAGAGGGCCCATCATGGCTGCTTTGATTCTACTAATGCACATTTTATGAGTAAATATAAAAAAGAAAAAACACCCCACCTGCTCTGATAGCCAGGGGCATTTTGCAACCAGGAAAATAAAAGTGGAATGTGGGAAGGCCTGGGGTTTGTGTGCCCTGGGGCGGGAAGGGGTCCGCTGGGCCCATATTTACTCTAAAGCCAGAACACCTAGGGGGTTCCACTGGCCCTGACAGCACTGAGGCAGCCGACCTGATCCAAAACCTCCCCTCCGCACCTCCTACCCTTACCCCGTTTGCCAACAATCTCCACCTCCACCTCAAACTCCCCTTCTCACTCTTTCTTGCTGAAAAACTCACCCTGACAGTCTCATGTAAGCCTTTCTTCCACACAGAGCATGTGCACATGACCTCTTCATCCTCTCTACGAAACCCAGACTTTACTCACCCTTAAAAAGGAGGCTGAAGAAACAGGCTTATGAAATACTGATGTTGAAGACATCTCAGAAAGTGATTATTAAAAAGAGAGAGAATTGCTTGGCTTGGAAAAATATGTGGTTTGGTGTCTTATTTCCATGAACACTTGACTTTTATCTGGCCTGTTCTGGAAGTTAGTTCCGCTCATTTAAACACCAGTTCATGAGTGTGGCTTTGCTCTGACACTGTTTGCATAGCAGGTGTGGACAAATGTGCTGTTCAAACACCAGCTGATTGACCGGAAAGTTTTAAACGGTTGCGCAACACATAGCCGACACAAGTTTGTTGACAACAATCACAGAGCCAAAATTGCTCACTAGACCTAAGTTAAGCAAAAACACAGCTCACTACCTATAATTAAAGTGATTGGATGATGACAGACTCTGGCAGCGATTACACCTGAATGCGCATACACGGCAGCATTCTCAAAAGGAAGTGTGAGGGTGACATGATTGCAGTCCAAAACACACCAGCTTCTAAACAAGGCTCAGAAAGTAAACACCATTCAATTCTGACTTTTGCACCCCCTACCCCCGTACCCACTGTCCCTCTCCCTGTGTCATTAAGAGTATCTCTTGGCTGCTCTATAAATAGTGGCAGAGAGGGTGAAGGCCAGCAGGGGCTGGCTAGTCTTCCATCAGCCTCGCTAATGAACAGGCACTCTGGCACCTTTAGCATCAGGCTCTGCTGCAGAATGCCTCTGCTTTAAGGTGTTTCTCCTGCTTCACAGAGCTGCACTGACTGCTCTTCTCTGTGAATGATTATCCCTCTTTCCTTCTCTTCCTTTACTCAGTCAACAATACAATTTGGACTCATAGGCGGTTTCTTTGACTTCCATAATAAACAAAGTGGGTTAATTGTTATGCAGCTGGAAGCTAGGATTATTGCGACGGTAATATTTACAGCCTAATCAATGCATTTTAGATACTCACATTAAGACTACAATTAGAGTTAATTTAAGTGGGATTACAAGTCATTACTCCCTAGTGTGGTTATTTTTCATTCTTTGATTTTGTGCTCGAGCTGCAAAGGCTACAACTACAATTACCGCCTTGTGGATGTATGCCTAAGTTGTGTGAGTTCACACTGACCTTGACCTTAAACCACTGAAGTTCATCTGTCATTCAAAGTGAACATTTTAACATAATTTTAAGAAATCACCCTTTTTTGTCACAAGGTTTATGTTGCTAAAAATGCATGATTATATTATGGTGATGCTTTCCATGAATACTTTCAGTGACCTAGGTAACAGGATACATGTGCTGAGTCAAAGGCAACTGGATTTACTGGTTTTGTCACAAGGATGTTTTGTCACAAGCATGTTTTGCCACTTACCAGTTAAATGAAGGGTGAAACATCGTAAAGGTTAAAACAACAAATCAAGTTTTTGTCTACACACTCTACTTTCCTGTTCGTTTCCTTTGTGTTAATGTGTAGGCTACCACACATTCCCTCCATGTGTAATGAGTATGAAACATCATCTTGTGGTCTTAGATGACTAAACTCTTACTTTACAGTATCTATTATTTAGATAATGTATTTATTTATTATTTACTGTACTGTGTGCATTCTGATATTCTGTGCATTACTGACGGTATCAGTAGGTGAGCCACATCAAAGCGGAAGTATGCTGCTGGATTGACAGGGCAAAGATCAGGTCCTGGACTTCCCTGGCTAGAGACACGTACACACTGACCTACTTACAGGCTACATGGGGGTGAACAGGCACGTCTGCGGGCCTATGTGTGTCTGAGCCCCATATGCAAGGCCAGACCAGAGGCTGGGAGGAGAAGAGGTTGGGCAACTCAAACTCTCACAACACGCTTACCATTGCTTGCAGGGAGCAGGGTTAGGGTAGAGTTAAAAAGGTGAAAGGCAGATGAGCTTTGCTGAGGGAGAGAAGTCGGCTGATTGCAGCGCCCACGTTCTGCCGGTGAACGCTGTATTTGGTATTGTGCTGGAGGAGAGCTGAACGCTGCCCTTGATGTTGGGCGTCTGGTTTTGTTCTGCGAGAGTTCACTATGAATTAGTTAAACGGTAGACTGGATATAAGGAAGCTATGAAACATGCCTCAGAGGGAGAGAGTGTGTACACTCACAGGCTTCACAGAGACTTCCGATATACAGAAATCACTACGCGCTATCACACAATTCCACCTACGCATATTCATCAATCAGATAGCATTAAGTCGGAGGCATCACACACAAATACCAACAGGCAATTAATCTTCACAAAAGCATCACATGAAACCAACAAACACTCAGTCTGTTGGGTTTCTCTTTCGTACTTGCACATACACCTTGAAGCAGTTCGACCTCTATATTCATGAGGCCTTCTCCCTCAGCAAGCCTAAAGCCCAGAATTTTAAAGCTTTCAAAACAAATCTCAAATATTGTTTCAGGTGATAGATTTGTAACCCATCCAAGGGGGCTCATCTGTATTAGGTTGAATTTTCTTTTACCTAACCAATGATTGCTGTTACGAAACAGTCTTTGCTATGATATCAAGCAAGGAAGAGGGAAAGGAATAAATCTCACACGGGCAATTACATGCACACTCACACAGCAGGGTACTGCCGCTTTGCCACGGTAGCTTAATGAATAAATAAGTAATAAGGGCTTGGTTATTGGAGCTCATTAAAATTGGAGATGCTTCCATGACAATAAGACCTGAGGAAGGTCAGGGGAGGCATCTTTGTGGCTCGGGCCAGAGTGGGTGCCAACACCCCCAACGCTCCTGTCCCACCCTAATCTGACCACGTTACCCCAGCCGCCACCTCCCAATCAGCTCTGTCACTGATGCACCCTCCTCGGTACCCTCCCCACCTTCCCTGACACGAAGCACCATAAGCGGCTTTGTGCTTGTACGCATGCAACTGCAAGCACAGGCTTAAAAAAAAAAAAAGACACACACACCTCTCTCATGGTTAATTACCACTTATCTCAATCACACAGTGCTCCATCCATAAGAGACGCACACCCCACACACTCACCCCCGCAACACAAACAGCAGCACACATGCCAATTATTGATGAATCTTTAATACGCCGTTTTACAAAGTCTCCATCTCATTTCCTACCACTGAGCAGATGATTACTCTTCCAATAAGACAATAAATTTAAATAGAGCTTTGTGTGTCTGTTCTGCATGCACGTGACTGAGAAGGTTATCTCAGCACACTATCATTGCAAAATTTAAATAAAGTGACCTGGGCTATATGGCTAACTTTTTTTTTTTTTTGTTTGCTCCTCCTGCCTTGCATCCAGCTCTCCATAAAACCCCTGGACAAAAATCCCACACTGCAATAACATGTCAATAATGAGCTGAGGCCATCTATTGATCAGCTTAATTTTGCATCTATTAGCTAGGGAACGGCTTGCTCCGGGGGCGAAGGAAGCCAGGCGCTAACACGCACCGACAGGCTGGATGGAGATCATTACAACTGATGTTCACACACACGCTGTGATTGACATGGAGATAAGGCAGGAGAGAGCCCGGGCTCGCACGCCTCCCCGCACACTAAGCTAATGATACACCAAACGTGAAACGTGTGCTTGGTGTGTGTACTGCCGTGTGTGCCTGTGTGTGTGTGTGCGGTGCAAGAGTCTATCTAGAAACAGAGTTGGAGCAAGAAGAAAAAAGAGGAGAAGAAAAGCAGGCCACACGCCTTTGCTAATTGGCACAGTCAGACAGGGAAGCTCATAAAAGACGAAAAAGCATTTAGTGGAGCACCTCAGCTTTCTGCATCGCAGAAGTCTGTGTCATTTAAATACGGTTGACTATACCACGGAAAAACCTGGCTTTGACCTGGAATGACCAGTTTCATCTGATACTTGCTTAATTTCGAGAGTTTGCATAATAAACTCAGTTGAGACGCTCATTATGAGAATTGTTTGTTTTCCTGAGAACAAATGAATGCGTACTTTATGTTCCCCGTGTCAAGACAGCAAGCAAAGCAAGGAGAAGGTCGTTCTGCCTTTGTGAGCGTTTCCTCTCTTTTTCTCACTTAAAGAAGAAGTGATGTTGATAGGATGGATGGATTATTCAAACACAGAGAGAGAGCGTGCAGAAAACAATATGATGTGATGCCCTTTTCCTCCAGCTAACCTATCTAGCACCGCTGCGGCAACAGGGCCTGGCTTGGCATTGATGCAACCAGCTGCAATATAGGATGCTGCATGGTATCCACACGGAGGGGAAAGGGATGGAAAGGGCTGGGCACTGGAACTGCACCTTTTACCACACCGTCAAAAAAAAAATGACTGAATCTTTGTATACGCCATCTGTATATCTGAGTTTCTACGGGGAGGAGGTCTTGTTTTATGCCAGATAGGTTATATGGAGGTGAGGTCAAAGGCGCTCACACATACACACGTACACACACACACAAAAACACCCTTGGCTGCAAACTGTGTGTTTTTGTCAGCTGAGGGATGCAGCGCAGGGATCGAGGGAGCAGCGGGAGGAGGGAGGGAGGTGAGGGAAGAGGGGGGAGGAGAAAAAAAGCCCTCAGCCAAGCCATCAAGTTGAACATTGAACTTCACAGTAGTAGCTGCCTTTCTATGCCTTTCCTTTTGATGTTACCTCCAAAGCAAAGGATCAAAGGCTTGGAGTGTGGCGTGGGGAAGTCCCAAGCTCTTAGCCTGCCAGCCTGTGATATATGCAAAAGTCTACGCCAAAAGAGAGCGAGAGAGTGGGGCCGAGAGAGAGACAGGAAGAAGGAGAGAGCGTGCACGGGAGGGGGGGGGGGGGGGGAAGCTTGCATGGAATGTGGCTAAACAGTATGTTTTTGTCTAATGAATGACAAGGGGATGACGCAACCAGCCCCTTGGTTACAGGGTGACGTAGCGCAGGATGAAAATGCACACACGTGAGTTTAGGAGAACATGGGTTTGACACTGAGAGAGGGCTGGGCATGGAGACAGGGGATGGGACTGAATGGGGCGGAGGTGCGGGGGATACTGGCGGTGTTGTTCCCCCCCCCATCCTCAACCGGCAACATGGGACAGCCCTCACCCCCATCACGGACCGCTTTCGCCTCACACCAACCCCAGGCAACCCCCTCAAACATCAAGGGCGCGAGAGACTGTGTCGTCTTGACATGAATATACAGTGTGGCGTTAAAGCAAGGACAACAGTAAACACAGTGCACATGAAATCCTGGTTGTGTCTCACTGGAGCACACACACACACACACACACACACACACACACACACACACACACACACACACACACACACACACACACACACACACACACACACACACACACACACACACACACACACACACACACACACACACACACACACACACACACACAGTGGGCTCAGCTGGGCCAACGAGTGGAGCAGAGGTGTGCTAAAATTGACAAATCTCTGAGAATAACACACGCACACACACACACACACACACACACAGGCCCTTTCCCCAAGGCTGTAGGATTAAGAGGTCCAGCTGGCTGACAAGCAAGCCCTTCCTTCCCACGTATCCCTTCGACCCCCTCCTCCCCCAACACACACACACACACGTTTGTACTTATATCTTTGTGAGGACACTCATTGACATTATACATAGCCCCTTATCCTAACTTTAACCATTCAAACTAAACTAAATACCCTAAACTTTATTCTTACCCTAACCTTAAAACCAAGTCTTAACCCTCAAAGCCAAATGAAAAAGTGAGCCATCCAGTTCACCGAGCATGCCAGGAGAATGCACCTGAATTTGACAGGGATCGACCCTGAACCTGTCTCATCCCCTCCACCCTACGCATATTCACCCAAAATGTATCTGACCACAAAGGGTAGTCTCCGTCCAGATAAAATTTAACCATTGCTTGACTAGTTTGAACTTTGGTATGAGAGCATCCTTAGGAAGAGACAGCGTACCAGCAAAACATTGGCTGTCATCACGGTGGCACTGGTTGCATTCTTCAAGACAGACATTTCTTGAAAGTCGTTTCATTCAGAGAAGGATAAAGAGTTGGGAAAAATAAGTTGTTGATGAGGGTGCTGGAGGTAACACATAATGACCCCTGTTGATGAAGAAACTGGAGAAAGTGTTACCGAAAGAGTGAACTGGAGTAGACGGAACTATATAAGCCTGACCAAGCTCTTTGCCCCGCTCCCTCACTTCTCAACAGCTGCCAGGTCGCTTTACGAATGTCTAGAAAAGTATATGCGGAAGGGTGTTGCTTGAGTGTTATATCATTTTGGTGACAGGGAAGTATGTGCACTCGAATGTGCAAGAAAAGAAGCGTTCAGTATTCCAATATGGGAGAAAGCCAAAATCTCAGATTATGTCATTGGAATCGGCTTAACACATGTTTTGAGATTTTGAGATCCCAAAATGACATGTCTTTTCCTGTTCAGTACGATAATTTCTTGTTACACATTGGCTCATATCTCTGCGCTGAGTTAATATCTGCCAATAGTGTCACCATGGTCCATCAGTTCTATAAACTTCCCACTCTCTCGAAACCAAAGAGCCCGGATTTAAAAGCCTCATGTCATCAGAGGGTGAAATTCGAGGCTGCTCTGTTGATTTAGAGGAACCACAGAATGTAAATGAGCTTGAACCAAGAAAAAGTGCTATACTGTCAGAACCAGGAAAATAAAGAAGCCATATCACATGATCATCCCCAAGGGTTCTGTCATACTCACTTTCCCCAGCATGGCCTTTTCATTTGTGTTCACAAATATTTACTGGAAAGTGAGAAAAGGCATGTGAATTCCTAAATGTCCACTATACATTGTGCTAGAGGCCAGAGGAAGTTCTAATGTGGAGAGAAGACGGGGCCCGATTTCAGCGAAGTTTGGAAAAAGACAAAACAATAGTGGCAGCGGTGGGGTCTTATTTCGGTTATGATCAGGACTGGCGGATACTAAAGCCAGGCTTCAGGCAGACTGGTCCCGATGGATAACTAATGAGAACAGAGAAAAATCTATCCGGCAATTGACCATGATACCATCGACAGAAGATAAATAGCTACAACAGATTGTGTTGGGTGGGTTGTACAAGGAGGAAGAAATAAGAACAAATATAAAGACAGACAGGTCAATGGTGTAAGGAAGGAATAAGAAGCGAGTGAGAAGTGGAGAAAGGACCGAGCAAGAGATAGACGGGAGGAAAATAAATTCACAATGATGACACGTAAGTGCAAAGGGCGATTAAGGATTTACTTTCAAAAGGACTCCTATTGATCTTTTTTGATAGACCTGCAATAAATCAAACTGGATTGACTCGCATGAGAACCAAGCCTAATCCTTTAGTCAGATCCAGAAGAACTCCAACCAAACCAGCTGTTAATTTAGGCTTTACAAGATAAAGCGGGAGAAATCCAACCTGATGTACCCTAGGGCAGCGGCTTACATCATCTCTGTAAAGCAATCAACTTATTGCCAGTTTGGAGAGGTAATCAGAGCACATACTGAGAGAGGAGAGGCAGCGCGGGGAGGGATTTCTGGGTGGAGAGAGGGAGGTGGAAACAAGGCTGAAGAGGTTAAAGAGAGAGCAGATGAATACGAATGTAAGAAACAACAGAAAATGAAACTTAAGAACATTTCAAAAGTGGACTGATTCAAAAAAAGAATAAAAATGTATTTCTTTCCTACATGCTGGGTGGATACAGGGGCCTTCTGACTGAAACAATGGAACGTAACGGTGAAACAAAAAAACATGTTTACACACACTACATTCCCAATTATCTCTGGGGGGCAAAGATGAAACAGTGAGGAGCTAGCTCGTTGCAAACAGTAGCTCTCTGGACTGACAGCAGGGAGTGGAAGGCAGGCTTCATCCCCGGCCCTCTTCCTCCTCCTCCACATACCCTGTAATTTCCCTGGAGGCCGGCCCAGGCCTCGTCCCCAGCCCCAGTGGCCGGTGCCACCTCAGCCGGGTCATGCCAGCCGTGCTGTGGCTGCAACATAGCACAACCATAGTGATTAAAATGGTTATTTTTGTTTTGGGGGGGACAAGAAGGATTTCTTTTCCAAGCTCCGGACGGAAGTATTATAAGACACCATCCTGCCGACACTGATGTATTTTTCAGTTGCATACTCTGGATTTGTGTACGTGTTTCTACTGTATGTCATCAGAGCTCTGCAGAGATTTTGGTTTCTCTTCTTGATCAGGAGTGTGGGACCACAACAGAGGATGCGGAAGATAAAGCCTGAAAAATTACACAACCACCCCCACCGACACAAAAACTCATTAGCTCGCCGTCTCCCCTGTCTTTAAGACCTTGTTTACAACGCCAAACAACCAGATCAGGACTGAAATCCAATCACAGAGCTTTGCAGGGCTCCTCACAACGGCCTCGCAGGAGAGCTGAAGAGAAGCAGGCCTTGTAGTCTCTGGACACTGTCCAAGAGAAACCAAACCTCAGGAGTCCAAACAAAACCACACATAAAATCGGAGTTAAAACAGCAGCCCTCCATTCAGCCCGTCGTGACCCCACCGGCTCAAACACACGCGTACTCTCATTGGCCACAGCATCTCCCATCCTCTCCTGGTTACACTGTGTGCACACAGGGATCACTCACACTTCAGCTGGGCTCCTCTCATATCACCAAATTGACTGAGGCTTGGCGACTTGGGCTTTGACACGGGTTCGTTGGTGTGAGATACACACACACACACACAGTACACATCCATGTAAAGGAGACTTCCACTTAAGCTCAACTCACATCAGCCTGTGCTATCTTTAGTAGCTGGGGTAAACTGTTAAAACCGCACAACAACTCTCCCCCGTCCCAGCCAGCATCCCCCTGACTTCAAATAAGACGGCCTGGCTCTTTAGTGGAGGCTGCCCACTGGCACCTCCCTCCACGGCCGCAAGGTCACATGTTTAATTACACAGAATGTAGTAATCTCACTAGACAGATGGCAAGCAGGACGCTTCTCAATTACTTTAAGCCCAATTGAATCATTATTGATGTTATTTGCTAAATTATGCCACAGAGAAAAAAAACACCACAGAAGCTGGATTTGTGCTACAAGTGTGTGTGTGTTAGTGGGTTGGATGATGGAGGTTACAGGGTGGGGGCACTGTTAGGACAGAGGCAGATGTGCCGCTTGCCAAGCAACTGTGACAGAGATCAAAAAGGCGTGAAGAATACAAGCGCATGACTGTGTTAGCTTTTGGAAAAAATGGGAAGTTTAATACCACAGTGATCAATGCCAGAAAAAACAGACCCTTATTTTTCTCAAAACCAAAACTGGTACAGAACATTGGCCTATGTGGAAACAGTCGGCTCCCGGCAGCCCAGTTGAGGAAACCGCATGACAAGGCCAATTTAAAACGTGAAGAAAGTGTCTGTCTCCTAAAAGTGAGCCAGGGAAGGAAAAAAAATAAAAGTTTGGTTTGCGGAGTTATTTCTCTTTTTAGGACAACCAGTTTGGGAGCATCCCATGAGCTTGACTTCTCTCCTGAAAAAACCTGAACGGCAAGTGTGAGCAGTCTCGTCTCTGTTGTTACCTCACTCATCATTTCTCAGCACCCCCCCTGCCAATGGCTTCTGTGAACAATTAGAGGTTGACTTTCCCAGAGTCTCAAGACCACAGCGTCTCAATCTCTGGCCGGGGAGCTCCAGCAGTCAAGCTTGCCAGCAGAGGAACACGATTCTCCTCAATTCAGGACTGAGTTTTTGCTCTTTATTCATTATTGGCTGTTGGTGAGGCATCTTCTCTCTCAGCCTGTTTATGATTTGACACAACCGCAGAGCTAAATTACAGCAAAATAACTGTGCTGACTGGCCTCATTAATATCAAATGAATTGAGTGAGATCACTTCTAAATGTGGGTCTAACAATAATGTTAACTCAATTACCATAATTTGGAACTTGGACATAGCATTAAAACCATAATGCTTTGGTCTGCATGACTATAAATGACTTGGGTCTGTGTCATATTAAACTTAAACTTAATGTCCCATGCCAGGGCCATGCTATGTTTTACTTCTAAATTTACCAAAGCACGAGAGGAGGATGATTAACACGTTTGATCAAATGCTTAATTAACTTTACAACTAAGCCACAGAGTACGAAACTATACGTAGTGGTAGTGAAAAACATTTGTCACACCAGTTACCATAATAAGACTGGCAGCTCACCACTAACTGGGAACAGTTGTGCGGGGAGGGACGTCTACTGATGTAAAACGATCTGTGGGAGCATATAGAAAACTTCCATTTATTTTTTTTCTCCCGTCGGGGTGAGGAATTTGACTGGCCTATGGACGGCCGGCAGCAGTTGTTCTCCCATGAGGGTGGGCAAGCATCTGGGAAGAAGTGAGCAGGCGGATAGGAAGATGATGACGGGATCTGCATATGTACAGTTCGGGATTTTCAGATTGCAGGACTCAAAAGGGATCCCAAAGGCAAGTGTAGAAAGTGAGAAGAGTGGGTCCATGGAAGTTCCCCAGAAGGCTCAGAGGACTTACAGTAATGGCTCCCAGGCACATCTACAGCCCCACTACCCTGGGAGAACGGGGGGAGGTTTCCTGTTCATCCTTCCAGTTGTGGCATTGCTCAGCTCGTGAGAGAAGCTGCTCGGCTGCTTAATGCCTCAATGTTCTCAGTACTGTAGGAGGTTTGAGACATAAAAACCAGTCCAGAGGAGGATTGAAGGGGGATTTTCACACGATGATTCAGTTACCAGTTAGTCTGCAGTCCTAACACGGTTCTGCTCTGGGTAAATTAACTTCTGAATTCAAATGAAACCGCAACAAGGCAAATATGAATCTGATAATTATACACGGAGGGAGGATCAAACCCATAACTGAATTAAATATTTAGAAAACATTTAATTAAAAAAAATTATTAATAAAAAAATAAGTTCTTTGTTATACTCTGCAACAGTGAACTTGTGGTTGCTAGTGTTCATTGGTACATGAACGAATTTCATTTTAATATGTGTGCATATCTGTTCCCCATCTCCCCGAATTCAAAACACTTAACAGATTAAAACATAATTCCATGTTCATCAAACTAAAACCTAGGTCGAAGTTCATTTCAGCGCCTCATGTAGCCCTATGGAAGTGCATAGACAAGAGCACAGAATGTATGGTATTCCAAATGGTTAAAGAAGGTGCATGCCACAGGCGCATATAGCTTGTTTGTGCCTTATGCCAGAGGCCTGCCTACTTTCCCTCAAGCAGTGAATTCAAGCTGATGCCGTCTCCCTAAGGCCCTCACTGGACTTGACCGTGTGCCTTGCACTCTTCCCCCAGCTGCTATATGGCAGGAATGGGCGGCGGAGCTGGCACCTGTCTTTGACAAGCCTCGGCATTCACACTGACTCTGGTTTCCTGAGGGTGGCTGCCTGCCAGTCAGGTGACAAATGCTAACACACACACCGTCTCTGACACAGACTGTAAACATGCTTGCAACACTGGCAATCCACATCTACTGAACCGAGAGGCACTCAAGTGTGATCCCGACCACGTTCAAAGAATCGGCATCATAGTGAGAGAGGTCTTAGCCTCTCATGTCTCTCTGTCTGATAGCAAACCCTGCCCTGATTTAGGCTGTGGCTTGGAGCTGTAAACCAAGCTTCCCACAACGCCTCTCACCAGCCTGGCTGTGCTCTAACCACTGTTTTTGCATACCGCTCAGCTTGTGTAACCGTTGAGTGGTTTTTTGCTCCAGCGAAACAATGGCTGTGTAACAGACTAAGCAGAGTGAGGCCATCTAATGTCAGTGCCTTTCAAGAGAAGATAAACACAGAATATAAAAAAAAATTACTTGGAGCATCAAGCAAGCAAGCAAGGAGCTTTCATAAAAAACAAACCAACAGCAACATAGGTTAGACTGCTAGCGGCTGGAATTATATTTCCCAGGTGAGCCTGAGTCATTGTGCTTAATACCTTCAACCGTCAACCACTGGCAAACACTACTTTATTACTATTTGAAACTCTGAGTTCAAAGAGAGCATTGAAGTCAAACAGGGTCAGAGTAACATGTAATGATTAATCAACATTAACAACACCCTATTGCTCCTATGCATTATGTTTCAATCATTTCTAATTCCATAATAACATAAAAATAAATAAAACACTTCCTGACAGATTGAAATCAGAACCAGAAATTAAGTTACGGATCTTTTCTTGTACACCATTTAATTACTATGACCGATATCAGCGTGGCCACGACTGCTGCTTAAAAATGGCATTTGTTTAACTCGCAGGATGTGGAGGTGCCGACAGGAACCGGATTGAGCTCTCAGTACGACACAACATGCTGGTGCCCAGCGGACCACAGCCACATTTTCCCCACATCATTTGCAAAGCAATCCCGCTTCCCTCCCACTCAGTACATCTTTTTGTCATTTCCACATCCAGGCTCCATTTTTTTTGTCCACTGAGACAGCAACGGGGAGAGAGTGAAGAAAAACTTAAGTAAGCGCCCATTGATCTCAAGGAGACTGCGCTGCAACCAAAGAGCATCTTCACATGTGGTCCCCCCCCAAAAAATACACACCCACATCTACCCAACCCATTGAGCCAACACACCCACCTCCCCCGCGCCTGACTAATGTGCCCTGACACTCGTACATCACCCGTAAATTGGCCAAATGAATTAACCACGGCCCCTGCTTAGCTTTACGGGCTTTAAATGGATTTTCTCCTCTCCAGGTCTGCCCAATAATTGCATTTATCCATCTTGTTGAAGCCAGGTTTACACACTGCCGATGATCATGCCAATCCCCGGATGCATTTTCCGCTCTGGTGGCAAGAGTGTGAGAGATTTGTCATCGACTCATAACAGGTAATTCAAATAACAATTAGCTTGACGACTCCGCCGTATGTCAATGTCTAGCTGCTTGTTGGAAGGGACCTTGGTTAGAGCAATGAGGTGTCTTCTATCGCTTCATATGTCCGTATCTGTCCTGCCCTTCCCTCAGTGTGATAAATTGAGCCTTGTTGCACTTTTTATCTATCATCCAAGCCTCCAGGTTAAAGCAGCAAACACCCACAGTAGGGTGGAAAGTGGAAAGCTACGAGTCTTCATTGTTCACACACGCTTTCAGACAGAGAGCAGACACACGGCGAAGGCAGAGCCGTGAACGTCGGCATCAGTGGGGGTCATCTCCACACTTGTGAATGTTTGAACAGAAGTGCATTAGACACTGGGGGGGCCCAAAGGACAATTCAGCTAAGTAAACATGCAGCAACTTCCTTCCCTCCGCTCCTCCAGGCCCTGCACTGAGACAAGCCACTGTTTAAACAGCACACACAGCATTCCTGTGCCGGGGCCTCAGCCAGCTGCTGCATCCTCACTGCAGGCCTGCCCGCCCGCCCGCCGGAGCAGAGACAGATACAGGCCTTACAACAGCAAGGGTCATCCACAACAGACAAAGGGCTTTTATAGACATGCAAAACTGGACTCGTCGCCTAGAAAGGCTCCTCGCCCTTTACTCTGGCTACTGAAATGCTGACAGCCAGAGTTTACAATGAACTGGCACGGAAGGAAGATTAGCCGAGCTGATCACGTCGCCGAGAGATCCACTCTGAAACCACCTGTTGGGATGTAGCTGGAAGTTTATCTTTATTGATATTTGAAATATGTTAAGTGTGGTGGTCAATAAAGATACAAGAGGCAGTAAAGAGGAGATAAAGAGCCTCCCGGTTCCAAAGGGCACAATGACGAGCATCACATGTCACAAAGGCCAACCCAGCTCAGAGATGCCAGTGGGTTATCTCAACTTTCATTATGACTGAACAGGTTTCAGACACACAGTACCTGACATTAACCTTTCGCTTACATGCAAAGAGGTGGTAAATGAAAGTGACCACCTCAGGATTATGTTTCTAAGTCTCAGCATGCGTTTTTCACACATGCCATCACCTAAGCAGTTATACTCCTGTTAAAAGATGTTATGGAAGCTACAGGCCAGCGGTTCCTTACCCGTTTACCCACCAAAGGCAAACGTTGATATTTTGTGGTGTTAATATTGGACTTTGACTTAAAAAGCTTCCAAACCAAATATGAAATTCAATCTCTCACTCCGACAGTTTTGAAAAAAAGACTCCCACAGGGGAACCTGCTGGAATAAAAAACCATTCTGGGTCAAGACCCGTCATTAGAAAAACCAGGATGTAGAACAATCGTCCTGTGAGCATTCCTGCGCAAGTATGTGAACGCTAAGTGCAGAAACATCAGCAGGGCTGATCCACATTTAATATTTAACACAGAGATCTACTAAACCAGCTGTCATTCAGGACAAGTTTTATTATAGGAAAACTGCAACAGTCATTGCTTCGTCTTGGTGTCAATGCCTCAGCGGTGGACAACATCAGCGCGGCCAATCACAGTGAACTGCAGGTCGTTATGTCAATCAAGCAGTCATTTCAGGGTGACTAGATTTCATTGTCTTCCGCCTCGACAGTGCCACATTCTCTCTTGCCATTCTATCTGTTTGTCTGCCAGTTCATTTGGTTTCTCCGTCTGTCCGTCAGCTCGTACCCCCCGGCTTAATGGTAAAGGCCACTCATCGCACTCCGGGACAGTTGTCCAAACAAGACACTCCATTCACTCTGACCCCTCGAGGGAGGGAGGCAATTGACGGTTCACTCAGTGCTGTGAGTCAATTTGTTCACTTTTGGAATTGACCCCGAACACTGCTGACACACCGGCCCCTCACTGGGGTGGAATGAATACGTAATGCTGGGGACGTGGTGGAGGGTGTGGGAGGTATGTGTTTTAAGTTGAACACACGCTTAAACAATGTTCAGACATGTGTTTTGAGTTTTCAGGCCAACGCAACATGAGTGCAGTTAAAAATACAAAGATCCATTCTGGGGGTATAAAGGAGGAATGCTAGTATCATTTTTTTTTGTCTGTGTTTGTTTGTGAGTCTGTCTGTTAGTTAGAAGGATAACACAAAAACTACTGGACGGATTAACACAGAATTTGGTGGAAGGATGCGGTTTGGGTCAGTGAAGAAAAAACTCAATATATTTAGCTGCAGATGCGGATCATAGGGTGGATCCAGGACTTGGTGAAGCAGGGCAGAATTTGAATTGATTTCTCATGAGATTTAAACCTAGATCTTGATGGAGGACTGATATTTATGAGTGTGTAAAATTTCGAGCAGATCCAAATAAAAATCTCAGTCTGTTCAGCCATGGAGGAGGTAAACACTCTTCTAGAACCCTTCTAGTTTAAAAAGTATACAATACGTAGAATAGAAATTAAATTGTTATCTTTTTTAATTTACACAACCAATCATATGCCCAAACACTTAGTGCACCCCATGCAGTATTACCTGCACAATAGTAGGCAGCTCTGTTCTCATGCGCCAGGCATAGCCCATGTGTGGATGTGACAAGCTGTTCACATGAAATGTTATCTCGTGCTGTACACAAGTTGACAGCTGTCTCTTTACAAAAGGCGCATTATTACTGTGTGTAAATAGGTTTCTAACAGCTGGTTAAAGAGCTAAAACAGGAATTTACTCTTAATCTGTTTTCCACTGGAATTGGTTCATCAGCGAGAGGAGAAAAAAAAGAAGAATCTAACAGAGCTCCACGCCGCAAGTCAGGGTAAAGGGGTTACATTTTATTAGCCTCGTGCATTTCTAAGTAATCTCGCCAACATTTCTTTTTCCGCCAAATCCGACCGTAATCCGCAGATTAGTAGATGAATTTATTTCTGCTCGCGCTCCTGAAACCTCCCTCACCTTTTTGCAGGCGGGTATGAATCCATCACCTTTAACGACAAACAAGCAGACGATCACCTCATTAGCGGACTCACTCCGCTTCCCATACACACACACGCACACAAACACGCACACTCCTTGGAGATTATCCTGCTACAATTAAAAGTTTAATTAGTAGATTAAAAATACACGGACTGGAGTTTTATCACCTTAAACTCCTCCATTATGTGTTTAGCACACACAAAGTGCCTCCGTCCCATCTGAGCCATTTTCAACAGATTATCTGCATACAGATTTTCCCTTGACTACATTAAGACTGGAGAAACGGGCCGGGTAAACACAACAAGACTGCTGAATAACAACTTCTGCATAATGGGCTGTATGTAGCTGCACACATTCTGATGCTGCATATAGAGTTTGACATAATTTATGTTTAATATCCGGCAATAAGAATCTAAATGTTGCAGAGCATCAGAGACTACACGTGAGAAGAGATAACTCCTTTTCATCTTATGTTCAAAAATGTATTTCTCTTAGGAAAAAGCAGGGGGGGGGGGGAATTATTGGAAAAAAAATTTAGGACGAATGAGATTCTTCTTCTACTTCTTCTTCTTCTTCTGTGGTGCGTCCCAGAGCATTCTACCACATCCATAAAGAGGCTGGTGTACCACAGGTGTTCACTGGCACGGCTAGTCATTATCTAGCTCGACATGATCATTAAGAGCTGTGATGGCAGTGTGGCACCTCCTTCCTGCCTGCGCACATACACACGAGCTTGGGAAAAAGACTCCAATGGAGACTCGAGCCCTTCTTATCGGTTGTTGTAAAAAAAAAAAAAAAAAAAAGAGAGGGTGGGGGGGGCTAAGAGGGGAATCTCCTTTCTCAACGAAAAGCATGTCAGCGCCGGTGCACTTTGACCCTTCCCAAACACACTCCACAATCCAAACAGAAGGCCGGCACCACGAGAATTCCTCCAGCCTCACAGTGGCCCTCTCACCCAGAGCTTTTAAGGCAAAAAACTTTTTTTCATATCGTCGAGGGTGGGAAGCACTGAGAGCAACGTGGAGGACTCAATGAAGAAGGGAAAGGCGGGGGGGGGGGTTTAGAAGCAGAAGCCACATACATGAACATATGCGTGCTCGTCGAGCGTGGCTGGAAACAGCAAAAACGTGCCTGCTTCAATTCTGTGTCCCTCTCTGCTCGGGCCCGGCTGCTGTCCTTCTTTCTTTTAAACGGGGAAGATAAATGTGAAGCCTAGGGGCACCATTGTTTGGACATCTAACCAGGAACTGTCGCTGCTCTCATTGCCCTGGCATTAACAGCAATTATGCGCTCTATTCAGAAGGCTTTTGTGTGTCCGACCCCCAGCTCCCTTTGCCGTCGCCCCTCCGTCCCCCCCTCCACTCACTCACTCTCACACACACACTGAGTCCTAACACACGTTTCCCGCTTTTCTCTGCCCCCTCCCACCCCGTCATTTCCCTCCCACTCAGCTACTGGTGAACTCATTTGGCTACTGGAGCACTCTGGTCCCATTATGAATGAAGTTACAGAAATATGCACATTCAGGCAAGGAAACGAGGAGGAAGGGGGAAAAAAAGTTAAACTCACATACCAGGAGTGTTTCTGGGATATTACCTGAGCTCTGTTTGTCCAGCTCAATTCTTCACATAATTTATTTTCCTCAATCAAAAATGAACTTATACATTATATTAATTAAATGCACATTTACAGGACAACATATTTGAGAAAGCATTCAAAACTCAATAAATGCACAATCGCTTTTAGTTGCTTTTATAAAAATATAGATTCCAAGCAATCATATCTTGAAACTAGCTAATCCTAACCACAGCCTTCATATCTAAACAGATGCGATCAATAGTCATTTTAACCTTATCTTCTCGGCAGGCGCAGCACAGCAACACTGCCAAGAAAATCCCAAATCTCCAGCAACCACTTAGAATTATCACCATTTTCAGTAAATCTTTATTTGAAACGGTTCAATGAGAGTTCACGCTATTGGCTGCAAAGTGAGAGGAAGCTTCGCGTTCGACCAACCAACGCTGTCAACATGTGTATTTGGCACCGGGGGCCACTTAACATGCAGGGATGAATGGGTCAGTTAAACAAGGCCCCTCAAGTTTTGGAGTATATTCAAGTGACAGTTTGGAAAACGTCAGACTTTTTACTTTAGAGCGAGAAAATGCTTAAAAAAAAACCTAAAAAGGTATAATCTGGTTCTGTGCATTCGCTGCTTTTGAAATTAAAAGTGAACTTGCCAACAATTCTGGTGGCTTTAAAATGTGCTGTCTACCATGGAAAAAAAAACTAGCAAATAAAAATAAAGCAATGCTCTCTGTATGCTGACAAATTTAACTGGTGGCTACATGCACGTACACACACACAATAATTTAATTTCCATGTTTCAGGGAGCCCCAAGCCCTGTGGGCCAGGAGCAGAGCTATAGCCTATATTTAACAGATGACAAAAGTTGCATTCCAGATGTACAGTACTATCTTTGTGTTGAGCTCTATAGAAATGCATGGGAGAAAGACGGAGAGAGAGAGAGAGGCGGGAGGTGGGGGGGGGGGTGTCTGGGAGAGGAGGGGGTTACACTGAGGGCTGGGAGGTTGGGAGGGGGGGCACCAGTGCACAGCTGCTAAACTAATGCCTTTTTTTTTTTTTCTTTGCTCAGACACAGAAAAGCAGAGTGCGGTGGCTCACTGACAGAAACAGGGAGGGATACAGGAGGCAACAGTGGATGTGCCCAGTCGGAGAATAATGTACTTAAATAAAAAATCCAGGGCTGTGCAGTGACTTAATGAGTAACAGGCATAATCTGTCACATTGAAGTCCAAATTAGGCATCAGATTAGCCGTTATTACATTAAAAACACAATGAATGCAATGATTTAATTAAAAAATGTGTTCCAACTCCGAACCAGCTGAATGTCAGCTACACCCAAACGCAGCTCGCAGCGCCACCAGGGAACCACGACTCCCTTTGCACGAGTTAAAAATCTGATTAGGAACACACCCACAAACCGACTCGAATTTTTTTCTTCCTCTTCTTCTTCTTCTCCCCTCTGTGGCGTTTCAAGCAGAGTGACAGATCGACGGACTATAAGCTCTCGCCCGGCTCAGCCTGCCAACATCATCAGCGTTAGACAATTAAGACCCACAAACTGAGCGAGAGAAAAAAACAAATCTCCTTCGTAAATATTTACTGCACAAATCTTTTCCATTTATTCGCCAGGCAGTTAACAAAACCTTACTGTACTCCTGCTCCCTTCTCTCTCTCCCAGTCCCCCTCCACTACACTCCCCCCCCCCCCCCCCCCCTTCTCCCTACATCTGCGATTCATTGACTTTACAATTTACCACATGTCGAGATGGGAGAGGTCGAGCCTCCATCTGAATCACGGCACAAATATGCAAGTGATTTATTGTTTTAAAAACCCGGGGCCGATTTAGTGCAACTCCACTTTTCCTGAGCATTACTCCTATTGGCAGACCATGAACAATTACAGTTCGTACTAATTAAGCTCCGAGAATGTGCTGCGCACCGCTAATGTTTAGCAGGCCTCAATTTTAGTTTAATGGTGCCAAACTTTGCTTTCCAGCCCCCCTCCCCACCTCACCCCCACCCCGCAACTTAACTCCTCAAATCCAAAGCAGATTGTACTTTTTATGACTGTTTATTGAGTCGAAGAAAAAAAAAAAATAAGGACCGTTTCTTTCCCCTTCTCCTAGCATAGGATGAGAGAAACAGCAGCGAGGGAGAGAGAGAGGAGCACAAAAAGGAATAGTGGGAGGGAGAGAGAGAGAGAACGCAAGAGCCGCTTCCGCCATACTTTGTAAACAAAAGTGATTTGCAAGACAAAAGGAGCGCAACCTTCCGACTAAATTCAGAGTCCATTTTGCGGCTGGAGGCACAGAATGCAGCCGCGTCGTGCCACCAAACCCCCCGCGGACACCAATTAGGCCCCATTAACATGTAAAGCCAATTTGATAAGGTGCGGGCCCTATCCCATAAATCCGCATTAAACTATCTTTCCTCTTGTCACAGCCAAAAATCCATTTACAGCAGCCGAACACACATAATCCATATGATATACCATTGTTATGCTTATGCTGCTGCCACGTTTCGGGAAAGATACTGTCTGTCTGTGTCAATTACAACAGATAAGGCCACAGCGATGTGTGCGTGTGCACGTGAGCACAAAGGAGCCAGTGTTGCATTCACTTCTGCATGTTCATTATAGTAATCTGACCAGAAAATCCCCTATTATTTCTTCCCTGAAATAAAAAAAGGGAAGGAGTCTGAATGAAAGTGGATTTATTTTAGGGTTGTTGTGTTGTTTTTTTTGGAGAAGGTGAATCTGCGGCAACATGAGCACGACAACACGACTGAGACAATAGAGGAAGAAGGGGAGAAATGCTATTGTTTCAACTACACAAAGCCTTTCCACTCTCTTTCAGGAGAATCGCCACAGGTTCTGAGAGCATCTTTTTTCACTCTAAACACAGCGGTGGACGCCCGGTGTTGTGCTTTCGCCCACCCCCACCACACACACACACATACATACACACACACTTTTCCTGTTCTTTTTTAAACTACTCGTAATTATAGGTCGAAACTCAAAACCTCCGCCAAAAGTCTCCAGGCCTGGAGAATTATGGGGCCAGGGGTGGCGTCAAATATCTTAACATTCAGAAGTCCGAGAGGCAGTAAATAAAGCCAGTGGATTTACGGCCCTACAGCCCCGATGCAGGAGAGCTGGTCGCCCAGATCCCGTCCACCCTCCCTCAGCCTCCGCCTCTCCAGACCTGTTGAGGTGTGATGTTAGCCCACAGCACCGGAGTTAACCCATCGCCCTTTTTTCACAAGCCCCGTGTTAGCATCGGCAGGAAACAAAAGGCAGACGGAGAGAGGAAGGAAGGCAGGGAGAGCAAAGGGAACAGAAGGGGGGGAAAAGTGAAAGGAGACAGGACAAACTGGGGTGAACTGGCCAGGCCACTTCTCCAATTCAACCTACACCCGGTGATCCAGCAGGCCTTTGTGTGCGGGGTCTGAGGAGGAGGGAGACGGCAGGGAGAAGGAGAGGAGGAGACGGGGGCAAGAAGGCTTTTAGAGCCCGGGCACAGCGTCATGTCAAATTGCTAAATTATACTAAATTGTGAGCCTCCTTGGACGTAGGTGGTAGGAAAAACAAATTCTTACAGGTTATTGCTCCCGAAGGATCAACAAATTATAGTAACTGCCACATGCAGGAATTTTTTCTTTCCCCCTCAAGTCATGCAAAAACAGAAAATAACAGAAACAAGGTAATATGTGCAAACAGAGCAGGATGACTAACACTAAATCAAAATCCATCATAATTTTCCCAGATAAATACCGAATATTTTTGCCACTAAATCTAAATTTAAAAATGTATTAATAATAAATAGAAAAATAAACAGAGTTAAAAAGGCCCTGAATCCATAATCTTGAAAATAATATCACAGCATCATCCCGGGCGAGAGGAGCAGGAGGAGAGAAATGGAGGGAAGAGCAGCGAGAATCAAAGCCTTTCATGACAAGACAGAGAAAGTCTCATTCCAATAATACTAGCAGTCATATTCAGTGCCTCTCGTGACATGTTAGGGAGCAAGACAGCTAATCAATGTCCAGGTGAATTATTTATGCCAGCTTTAAGTCTAATACATTTATATTACAGCGACCGCCGACTTCAAAGCTCTAATGGCTGGACACACAGGGCGCTGCAGACAGTGGGGGCCGAGGCTGTACAGTGAGACGACCAGTGCAAACTGAAAACCATGTTCATCTCCAGTCGCTGTGCAGGTACATCTGAGAATCAAGCTGCAGCCTTGTCTAATGAAAGTCACCAGTGGCTTTTTGATATTTCTAATGAGCAGAAACGTGGCATTTAAGGAGGTAAGCATACAGATAATTAAAAACAAAAAAAAAAATCAGGGAACATGCATTTAAAAAAATAAAAATAAAAGATCCTTCCGTTTGGACTGGAAATAGTATTTCAGGGCTGGAATTAAGAGAGCAAAGGTCAGCAGCGTCTGGCCGCAGCATCCTCCGTCCACACCACACAATTTACTGCTTTTTCTAAATGCTGCATAAGCACAATGAAGCGAGCGCTGCATGGACGAGTACAGGACACAGCGCTGTGACAGTCACAAAGAAATCTACACAACCCTCCGCCACTGACACAAGGAACTGCTTCATTTTCAAATCATGTGTGTGTGTGTTTGTGTCAAGTGATGATGAGCGACTAATTCCACAATGCCAGCCCCGGTAGCGTTAACAAGGCTGAGTAAGGAGGAAAGAATGGCAAAATGTTCTCATGTGGGCATATGCTGGGAATGATAGTAAAATCTTTTTTTTAAACTATAAAACACAGACACACACACACACACACACACACTTGCACACACACGTAGGGAGAATTGTGTAAGATGCCAAAATTATTTCAAGTGAAACCCTGGGTGATCATGTATTTCTCAGAAGCAGAAATTGTGTCAAACACAAAAGAAGGCATTATGTGTCAGATGTGCATTTATTTTTCAAGGTGTGCACAGCGCACGGGGGAAAAAAATGGAGGTAACAAATATCAGTTTCGTTAGGCAGAACTGAGGTGGAGGTGGTGGTGGTGGTGGTGGTGGAGGGGGTCATATTTCCTAATGCCTGGTCTTTGCCTTAACCTTGTAAAATGAGATGACAGGTCCTAAAGCGCAGACTTGTAATTGCAACCGTTTAAAATAGGGGGGCAGCAAGACACCCATGGTTTGGGAGGAAAAAAAAAAAAAATTATGCTGCTTAAGGATTGCAATGGCCCAGTGGGACCAGCGAGGTGCTGAGCAAATGAGTAAGCGAGCATAATTATAGCACGGCTGATTGTGTCTAAATAAATAACATGAATTTATTTATAACTATGGGTTTGCATGGCTTTATTTATATTTAAAAAGAAGGCAATGATGCACATGCAGAGTGTCCCTTCAATAAATTGCACTTCTAAAATAAAAACATATACATTAATAAAAGAAAATTATATTTAGAATAATTTAATGGGGGTTTTTTTGGGGGGGGGGAACACCCGTCAAATTTTAATGCATGCGCCACTTTTCCCCCTAATGTCTTTACACGTTTTGACACATGCAAATCACTTTGAAAAGCACATCTGCATATTGATTTCATTTGTGTGGATTTACATTGCTTCACAGTGCTGTACAGCGCGCGTGTCAGGGAGCCGCTGGTGTGAAGGTCTGGGTGCTGGGTGCAGTTTGTGTTAGAAAAAAGGGCATTTTTGATGAGGCTGTGCAAACACCAGCCAGCTGCATTATTCAGGGAGGGGTGGGGGGGTGGGGGGGGGCCTTAAAAAACATGCACTTGTGGGCTGGAACCCAGCAGAGCCTGCACAACAATAAAGCAACTGCTACTAATAATAATTATTATAATTACAATAATAACAAGAATAACTTTGCTGTGCATTTCATTTAAAAGTTGTACAATTTAAATTCATAATGCATCATCTCAGTAAAATAAAAAAATAAAAACATTGTCACGTGCAAATGACCTGCCATAAAACCATTATGTCCTTTTTCATTGCATTGACTCCTAGCCCTGTTAGCATGCTAGCTGCTGCACATGACACACACACACAGACACGCACACACAGGCTGGACATGCACAACATGGCACAGTAACACACTTCATAGGGCAGCTGCAAAACTTGCCTCTGCATTATTATTATGATTTCTCTGGTTGACAACACAGCAGGCTGTCTCATGTGTGTGTGTGGGGAGTGTGTGTGTGTGTGTGTGAGAGAGAGTGTGTGTGCACATAACAGTTGTAAATAAATGCAACTTACTGTGCGTGCTGTTGGAGAAAGTGATCCATTGGGGAGGTAGGGGCTCGAGAGATCGGGGATCATTATAAACGGATAGCCCGGGTACGGTGGGCTCTTGAACAGCCCTCCATCTTGCCTTTTCGCAGCTAACATGGCGGGGGGGTTGGTGGTGGTGGTGGTGGGGTTGAGAGAGAGAGTAGCAGCGGAGAAGGAGAAAAAGGGAGAAAAAGTTTTTTAATAAACGAGTGGAATACAGCGGGGAGGGGGGGCACAGTCCCTCCGCCACGCTCACAGTAATGTCACGGTGCAGAACACAGAGGCGGACACACTCACCCTCCTCTAAACTTTCTCTTGTTTTGTCCCTGAAAGTTTCGGATCGAGGCGGAGGCCGTCTTTCCGCCTTCAGAATGCAATGAAACACAGGGAGTGCGTTAACAACGTGTGGGTAAAAGTGCAGGAGCGTTGCGTGCACCGCGGTAACAACACGCGGGGCCTCTTTTGATTTAAATAAACTTTTTTAGCTTTACACGAAACCCCCGCCGGGGGCTCGAGTCCGGAGCGTGCGCCGCTGCCGCCGCCGCCGTCTCTCCGGAACTTACCTCCGAGTCCGACGAGCTGTTCTGGTTCGTCTCCGACTCGTTCACCAGCGACGATTTGACATCTGCTAAATCCCTTTCTGCCGACGAGTTGTCCGAGATCTTGTCCTCCTGCTCGCCTTCGTCTTTGAACGCGATCATTTCATCGTTTGCGCCGAGATCGTCCCCTCCACCGCCGTTCAGCTGCGGCATTTTTCCCCGAGCGAGAAAATGTCTTGTCTTCTGTCTCTTTGCCCTCTTTTTTGTATTTGTTTCTTATAGTAGAAAAAACGCGAGCGGCTAAAAAACTAAAAAGAAGACACAAAAGTTCTAGAAAAAAAAAAACAAGAAGAAGAAGAAGAAGAAGGGAGAGAGGGAGAGAGAACCCCCTCTTGGTGGATCGAGAAAAGTCCGAGTTTTTAAGTTGCTTTTTCTTGTCTCTTTCTTGTTTTTAAAGAGGGGGGGTCTGCAACTGGCGTTTTCCGAAAAAGCTCTGGCGGGGTCTGTCGGGTGTATAAAAACTCTAAAAGAGAAAAAGGGGGGATCTTGGCAGGAAAAGGAAGCCGGAGAAGGAGGCGAGCCGCTCGGATTGAGTGAGTTGAAGTTGGTCGGAGTGGTTTTCAGTTCAAAGGCGGCGCTGATTGACAGATAGAGAGGGATGGAAATAGAGAGAGTCTGGATTCAGGATTATTGACAGGGAGAAACACACAAGAAACTAATGAGATTCAAACAGGGAGGGACTTGAAGTGACGTTTTCATAACTAGGAGGGAAAAAAGAAGGGGAGAGAGAGAGAGAGAGAGAGAGAGAGAGGGAGGGAGGAGGAGGAGGAGGAAGAGGGAGGGAGGGAGAGAGAGAGAGACTGGAGGAAGACGAGCTGCGGTGGAAAAGCGACGCGAGGAGGAAGAAGAGGAGGAAAAAGGCAGTGTTTTCGCAGCAGGACAGTGATGGTGAAATAGGAGGAAGAGAGGAGTTGCTTGCAAATGTGCATGAAACGCGCACATGGGCGGTCTCCCAGTAAAGAGGAGGAAGAGAGAGAGAGGGAGAGGGAGGGAGAGAGAGAGAAAAAGAAAGAGAGGAAAAGAGGGTACTTCCTCTGGCTGTTTGACTCCACAGCCACACTGCACACACACACATTCAATTCATATAATATCTTATATTTCACTTTTATTTTTATTCAATACATCTGCTATAACCTACTTTATTCCTGCTCACTAACTAAATACCAGAGGCCTGTTCTCCTTTTCTTTATTTATCACCTTCACTGAGGTTGTTTTTTTTTTAGATCTATTTTTTCTTTTCTATTAGATAATGTTTCCTCAGATCTATTTTATTTTTTTGTTTTTTATATTATTTTTGTATGGAGTGTGTTATTGCATCCTGCTTTCTTGACAGGTGTGTTGTCCTCTGGGAGGAACCTGGATTCCACAGACACACACTCACACACACACAGACACACACACTCTCTTCTCCCTCAGCAGCAGCACTGGACACAAATAACTCGTGCTGCACATTTTGACGCCCCAATTCTCTGTCTTGTTTTATAATATATATATAAATTCAACCTTTTCAGGAAGATATACATTTATAATTTTGTCTATGTTGCAGTTAATAGAAACAAAATTATATAATTTAACCACATGAAATTATAATGTGTCCACAAAACCATATTCTTCTATGCTTTAAGTCAATGGGATCTTCTATGCTTTAAGTCAATGGGATATATTGGATTGTGTGTTCCATATATTTAACAATTAATTATTTAAACATCATGCCATAAGAAAATATATATTTTTTAATATTTGATAATGATCTCTTAATAAAAATATATTTTAGGAATGAGCTCAATTTTATTTATATTTTAAATGGACATTGTTTATAGCTGAAATGTATTTAGGAGCAATGAATGGAGGCTGGGGGCGGGGGGGGCTGTGCCCTGCTGAACAAGGGGTTTGTGCACGTGTGTGTGTGTATGTGTGTGTGTGTTTGTTGTGCGTGCATGTGGGTGATGAGCTCAGCACCGGTGGATTCTGTAACCTTATCTCATCAGCTCAGGGGGGGAAATGCAGTTCCCATTATATGTGATGGAGCAATCATAAAAATCAACAATGAATTTCAGATGTAACTGCAAGAAACAGAACTGACACACACACACACACACAAACACACACACAAACACACACACACACGCACACATCCAGGTGACACTTACACTCTGTTGCAACACGGTTGGCTCCTCTCAAGCAAAATAAATCAGTGCAAGATCAAAACGAGACACAGAATGGCTGATTAAAAAATATTGTTTCATGTCATCATGCTGTTAGACGCATGAAAACAAACATTATGACACTAATTCCTCTGTATCCGCTCCCAGCCGTGTTGTCAGACAGCAGTGATGGGGAAATGTGCCGTGAATCTGCCTTCAACGCACCTCGAACCAGGCAGCACCATGAAAGACGACTATTCCACTCGATGATCACTGATGTGCTTTATCTGGATGAGGTGGAGGCTGTGCCTGCGTTAGCCGGCTGGGCTGCAGCCAGCAGCGTGAGAGGAGCGGGGAGGAAGGGAAAGGGCTCGCCGCCTCTTGTTCTCATCCAGTGTGTCTGTGTTTAGCCAGTCGGTGGAAGAAGAGACGCCCCGCCGCTCGGGGCCCTTCAAACCTGAGCCCACACAGACCAGACCAAAGCAGGGAGGCTCCAAGCCGGCCTCTCCCCGGATTGCCTCAGCAGGTACCTGAGAGTTTACTGGGGGCTGGCAGCGTGTTATCATGCCTGCCACGGGGACACCTGCCTCTGATGCCGCCCCGGTGATTCTAATCTACAGGACCCTTTAATAAAAGGATGATAGGCTGCCATCGCTGCTCTGAATGACGGAGCAGGCGCACGCACAGGCTCCTGTTGGTGCTGTTTATCCTGGTGTAGGGTGGTGCATGTTCACCTCTGCTCCGTGTGCAGCGGTGGTTCGGTGCAACGTGGGGATTGTCTCGTCCGTGCACCACCACGTCTCAGAGCACGGGGGAAGGCCGAGGCATCGCCAGGCTGGGATCACCAGACTTCAGCTCTCCACTGCAGTCTTCATCAGCCTTGATGATAAATCCATACTCTAAACTCAGCATGTCTGACCTGCTTACATCACATTTCACTGGAGCAGAGGGAATCACGACTCTGTCTTCATGTACAGTTCAATGCAAAGAAAAAGACAAATACTCTGAATTCTTCAAGGAGTCACACTTCATGATGTTGTGTCATCTTGCTGGTCGCTTTACTGGGATTCCTGTGCTCTGTGTGGCTCCCACTCACTTTGAAAACAAATTATTATCAGTGCTTAGCACATTTACAGCTGCTGGATACTGAAGGTACCAGGGCTTTTGTGCCATGCTTCTTTTTTCAGGCCACTCCTACTGTATATGTGATATTAACAAAACATGTCAATGATGATAAACCACCACTTTCTTGTTGAAATCCAGATTAAAAAAATACACTATGAAATACAACATCCAGAAATTATTGTTGTTTTATATAATATTTAAATGGCACTATTTTCTGTACACATTTTAGCTTTAATATTCTTTATATTTAAAGGGAAATAATTTGAATAATTAAAGAGTTGATCTTTAACCAATAAGAGTGAATAGAGCTTTTAAATCTCACAATCGTCTAAATCCAACTGAGCAAATGTTGTGTTGTTTGCACAGTGAAATTAACATGTGTTTAATCTGCACAGCAACATAGAAAAAATATCCTGAGGGTCAATATTTTTAGATTAATTTGTTCGTGTTCATAAAATTACATTTCTTTTGTCACAGAATTCTTGGTGATTGTGATTTAACGTCTTTTAAACGTATTTTTTGTTCTGAGAGAACGTGGCCAGATTCGTCTGCTTCTATTCCCAGGCAGAACAAAAAGAAACACAACACCTGGTTAAATAAAGCCTACACAACAAACTCAAAGAAACAAATTTTCTAAAACCCTCACAAACACGCACACACACACCCCAAAACTACTTTGAGAAATCACCTACTTTTCTGTGAACACCCCCCCCTCCTGTTTCATCTTACACAGAGAAGGCAGCAGCGGCGCACAGTGCACATCCTCTACGTTTGCACACAGTTAATTACCCATCATGCATCCATGTTGCCAGCCATGCCAGCTAAAAGGTCCCTCATTGCTGATTAACATATTACCGCTGGACATTTTCTCATTTCTCCTCGCTAAAAAAAATAGGCTTGTTTGGTGGTGGACCTGTGGGTTGATTTATTCTGGAGAGGAAGTTTGTTCACTGGATAATAAAAGAGGGACTAAACATTTAACTTTGGTTTTTCCTCTATTGTCGCGAGAGACGCTGTTGTTTATGCATTTTTTTGGGGCTTTTATTGTCAGTGGCTGGTATAAATTCTATCACCATGATAATACTGTGGTGTGCCATAATTACATGTATGCTAATGGTGGTGGTGGGGGGGGGGGGGGGGGGGGGGAGAGAGATGGTGGAGAGGATGGAGAAATCCATTACCTGATTATGAGAAGATTGTTTCATGCTGTATATTACATTTATGTTTCAGCAATTAATTCTTCAATCTTGTTCTCCTTATCATTTACTGTATTTAATGCACTAGTCAAATTCAACAATGAACATTTCTGTGAATTTGCTTTTTATTCTAATTACTCAGAGTAAACCTTTGCTGTATGGATTCGTATTTGTCACATCAAAACATTGGAAATGAAGTAAGGAGTCCCTCTCTCTTGAAACCCCTGTCCAATATATACACACATATATATATATATATATATATATATAGTACACGTTTATTTTTCCTTTATTGTACTTGCATAAAAGGATCCTCTCTGCTCCCTGGCCCCTCAGCGCTCTAATCATTTGACACAATGGGACAATTCACTGGAAAATAAAAGCTTTGTACGCAGGAGTTGCATTCATAAGTCCTTCAGAAATTAATGTAAAAGGCAGAAGTGTGTTGTGTTATGTTGAGCAAAGCTTGAAGGGTGAAATATTTTTTCACCTAAAGAAACTGCTGGAGTTGTTATCAGTGAGGTATGTGCACATATTAATACAATGCATCTGCTCACTGGGAGTCAACAACGTCTGAGTGGGCATAGGGAAGATATGGCAAACCTATATTTCAAATTGTTGTATTCATAAATGTATGTTTGTAATCCACAACACAAATCACCAAGAAGACACCCGAGGAAGAGGATAATTGTGTAATGAAGAGAGTGTGTGACTCTGCACTGATCTAGAATCAATATTACTCCCCTGAGATGTTTCTTCTAATATAACAAACAGCTCAACAAGCGTTTCATTAGGTTAAAAGTTTATGAATCAATCATCAAATCACATCAAACCTCTGGATTCAGAGCCTCAATTTCTTTCCCTCCCTGAAAAAAAAATCCCTGGAGTGGGGTCTGGAGTTTTCTCGTGAACAGCCCAGACGCTCATGATTAATGTAGCTCCTCTGCTTTTCATATCACTGTGGGTACTGGACTCGAGCAGGAGCCGGGTGTCTCCAGAACCCATCCCCGGGCTCGGGGCACGGCATCGTGGGAACCGCACCAGGCCGGCTACGTGCGCTGTCTCCCGTCGCCTCCAAAACAAACAGCACCAGCGTTTTTCAGAACCCGACGTGATAGTCATTAATCAAGGTCCGAGGCAGGTCCTGAACTCTCTAAACATGGAATCCACCTGAGAGACAAGCTAACCTATGTCCCCGGCTGCTGCAGGTCTGCACACACCGTCCACCTGTCTGTCACGGCAGCATCTCGCAGGGAGAGACGAGCCAAGCCGCCGCTGGCTGGTAAATGTTACTTAAAGGTCAATGGTATACACGCCAGCAGGGTTGGTGGTGTGAGTCATATTCTCACACTGGCTTTGCAGTGAACGCATCGGGCGTCAGGTAGCCAACGGACATATTTATACGCTGATTCATGTCTTGATTGGGAGAGAAGATAGAGTGTGGCTCTCTGGTCCAGCTGCAGTTCTCCTCCTGTACACGGCCACATGACTGAGCCTAAAGTTGATGTTATCAGAGTCTCGCTGACAGACGGCGTGATTAAACCAGAGGAGGAATCACGGCTGGAAAAAGAAAAACCCCCGCGGGTGTTCTTCTCCTTACGAGCCCGGACCCATGTAAAGAGATGGTTATGAGCTCTTATCTCTGTGTTTGTTTCAGTTATGATTGCAAGAGCATATGAGAAATGTGAAGTGTGCAGTTTATCAGCTGTGGATCCGCTAAAGCAAAAGTCGCACAACCAATTGAATCCCTGAACCGAAGCAAAAGCCAAAAAGCTGATGCACTATAGGCAATTGAAAGTGGCTTCCTGTTGACCCCTGCTTTTTTTTTGTGTGTGTCAGAAGAGCACATTGGAACCTTTCCCTTTCTCCGGTGGTCTTGTGTGCAGGACCCTCCACGTCTTCAGGCTTTTGATAGAGAGCGAACCCTTCTCTGATTGTTTGTTAAGAGACTGGGAGCATCTTGTGGAAGGTGCTTCCTCAAACAGGAAGCAGGAGGCCTCATTGTGCAAGAAGAAGAAAAGAGAAGCAGCAGTGTCTTCTCCACGTTCTTGCTCCTGACAGGGGGGGGGGTCATAATTAAAACTGCGGCGAGGGCATGAATGAAGAGTCATTGTGTGCACGACGAAGGCAGGTTGTCTTTGTGCGACTGTGTGTGTGTGTGTGACTTTTGAGCAAAGGCTGCACGTCTTGACTGTTTTGTGTCCAAATTGGCACGTTTGTCCATTCCTCACCTACTCATTACCATATCTCCCAGTTAATACCATGAATTAAATCATGTTGATATTTGAATAAAACAATTGAGAGTCTCATTCAGAGATGTGATCGCTGAAGGCTCGTTGAATCATCTCATTATCTTTATAGAAACAGAAGAATTTAAGAATTTAGAGCAATCAGGTAAATTTGAACTTGACACTACTGCTCATGTGCTGAGTTATAAAATAACGTCTGATTCCATTTCAGCACGATACAATTCCTGGGAAAAGCTTTGGTACAGACGAACAATTTCATCTTTAACGCTCCACGCGCACACATATTAACGAGCGGCACAATGGCGACGTGACCTTGAGTCCAACGAGTCGCCCTGACTTCACCAATCAGAGTGACTCGTGTTCATTTGGCCACGTTTTCATTAACGGAACGGAAGAGCCCACTAATGAGACATTAGTCCACGCTCTTTTGTAAAGTGCGAGTCAAAAGAAAGCTAAACATCGTCCAAGGTTAAGCTGCGAGCAGGTTATAGTTGATGCGAAGGCTCATAGCCCCGCTGTCACACATTGTTCCCATTATCTCCTGTGAAGACAACAGGAAAACAGCACGGAGAGCTAAACTCATATTCAACGCTTGTGTAACTCTTTTTTTTCTGTCAGCTCGTCTTCTCCGTGTAAAGCCGATGTGATAAAACTCAACCTGTATTAGCTAGTTTACATTTGATAATAGGTAAAAGGGAAAGGAGCATAAATTATCAACCTGCACGTACCAAAGCTTTTCTTATTAATCGACTCTGTGTACAGTCACGCTGAGCTGCTGTCAACACCTGTGAAAACGCACTTATTCAACATCAGTAGATACATATTTGACATCTGTAAGAGACGATACATATCAGATATCATTATTCTATTATAAGTTTCTTTATTCATTTGCATATGCATTACACATCTGTTTTTCACCTCATGCATTGGTAAAAGAAAAAAACTCCTTTATAGGTCTAAATCATTTGTAATCTTATACAGAATATTGTGAGTAAAATTTAAAAATCGACAAATTGTCTAATTAAAGGATTAATAAATGATTATATCGGATTATTATTACTGATGTATTGAAACGCAAACAGTAATCAATGTTGTAGCGGCTGGAGATGGAGCTAGAATTAACTGCTTTAATGATTGTCATTAAAATTATGTCTATAAATAAATGTTGGAAACATTAAATTATATTAAAATGTTTTATAGATATGTTTTGCTATGGATGGATATTAAAATCTTATCTGCAAAGTTTGTTCTGGATTAGGAGTATAAAGTATCAAATTATGTCAATTAAGTAAAAGTGTTTATAATACTTACATACTCTTCACCATTTTTATATTTTCATCTTTATGCTTATACACAAACATCATATTTTTGTATGTGTAAACTCCAAAACTGAGTCTGATACAACAGCAATCTTCAAGGGCAAAGTAAGAAACCTGTGGATCAAAGATTTAAATTTACTAAATTGTAACGTGAAATCTCACAATTTAGAAAAAATAACCGGAACAATTTAAATGTATTTAGAGCATCACTCACATTCTCCATCACTGCATTTTGTCAATAAGCCTTAAATTACTGTGCTGATGCTTCAAAGGTCCATTGTGAAGTAGAAGTGGAGGCTGGAGACGAGATCAACAGTTGTGATTTTGTACAAACGCAGTGGATGAAAAACAACAAGAAGAACAAAATACACCAAACTGCACATTTAGAGGTGTAATTCCGCTCTTTGTTGAAATGCTCTTTGTTGTCAGTATGACACACACTGTACGCGCGCACACACACACACACACACAGCTGCTCTTAAAGGTCTGTCGGCCTTTTGTTTTAATGTTCACTCTGATGCAGGGATGAGAGTCTATGAAGTTTAAGGGCACAGTTGGTTCAAATATTGATCAGCTCTCAGGTACTCCTTTCTCCTGAAAATTGATCCCAAAATCGTTGGTAATCATACAGATGGTTCTGCGTTAGGTAGATCAGATACAGCACGGATACATAACGTGGACACACACAAGCCGAGAAGCACACACACCCACACACACTCACCGCAAACGAGGCCCCAAAGCTTCCCGTCCATCCCTCAAACTGAAGTTTTTTGAGCAGCAGCCCTCATGGTCTTCTTCGAGGATCCTAATTGAGAAATTAATGCAGAAAAATCAATTGGCCTCAAGTTTTGTGTCCAATCGACTCCTGAAGGCTTCAAGCAGGCAGCAATCAATGCTTTCCACATGGGCGACTCCAAAGCCCCATCACTCTTTTGTTTATGTGTTCATAGCTGGAGGATTTCAATATGTGAATCTCAATGAAATAAAAACTAATGAATTTTTCCACCATACCAATCCCCATATGATGCACAATGTATATTTCGGGGCATGAAATGACATCTCTGGTCGCCGCTTAATCATCACTTAACGCAAAAATAATAAATAAAGCTATCCAGGAATTGAGATACACGGTGTAGAAATCGTTCCCTTTCTGGCAACACACTTTGAGCCTGCCTTATTTACACTTCAAAATGAGGATCTTTTAACATTCTGTGATCATCCGCGGCATTGTTAGAGGATGAATTGCCGTTTTGTCAGTGTATCCCTCTTGCCTAGAGGACATCAGCTTATTTAGGGCCATTTTAAAGCTCTGCACATCATCATCAGGTCAATGAAAAAGCAACCTTGAATTCCCTTTGACGCAACTGTTTCTTTTTTCCTCCTCCCCGGCACTCGAACGGCATGAATGTGCATCACCTTGTTACGACTCAAGGCAGAAAAGCAAAACGGAGAAAAATGGCCATAAGAGAAAGATGTGATGCTAAAAAAAATCTTTAACTATTGAAACAGCTTCACCTCAAACGGCGGCTGCAAACCTGTTTTCACCCGCTCCCTCTCTTTAATGGTCAAAAAATGGACATTTTCTCGTGGTTGTGTTGCACGGGGGGGAAAACGAGTGCCATGTTCTTCTTTGTGCTCGTTAACCACCTTCCAAATTCATCATAAGCCCAGAGATCAGATCACAGTAATATTTGATCAATATTAATAAGGATAGGCAAACTCCTCCAGTAATTACCACAGTCTCTGGGCTTTGATTTCGACCATTACTAACGCCTCTGCATCTTTAGATTAAAAAAAGCGACCCCCTTTTATTTCATAACATTAAATCCCGACATGCATCTTCTAAAAGCTCTAATAAGACAAAGATAAGATTTGCATCCCCATACAAGTGTCTTTTTCAATTGATTATGAAGCCGCCATTGATGTGCGAGAAATTGATGTTTTCCTCTGTTCTTAAGGGCGGCTAATAGAAGGGGCGGGCTTTGAGGAGGGGACTTTGCCACTTTGATCTTCAATCAGGGAAAAATCCCACTTCTTCTTTGTCAGACTATATTTGGTAAATAACAGTGACAATCTGCAGGGCCGGGAGATGGAGGGAGGGAGAGGAGAGGGAGAGGAGAGGGAGAGGAGAGGGAGAGATGTGTCGAGGCGATGGAGGAGAAACGGGGGGAGGACAGTGGAGCAAAGGAGTAAACGGAGGTAAAGATCTCACTTGATAAATGAAGGGTGTTGAAAAGTGAGTCGGTAACCAAACGCACCGACGGTACAGTGTTGTGTTGTGATGTGGTGTCGAGATGCCAAAATGGCTAAAGCCGTCCGGCGCTGTCACACGGACGATAACGGGAAACGTTTCTCGCCTCGTTTATTTTGGGATAATCAAATTGTACACGGCTGCCCGGTGTTTGTGTGCGTTACGTTATGACACACACAGTAGGCCTCTAATTAGGCCCCATGAAAAACAACAGGTGGATGTGAGAGAAGTGATAAATCATTCAGCCAACATGGCTGCCAACAGGCTCGCTTCCCTTCCCCACGCCTCTTTATTCCTCCCTCTCAATGAGTCTGCGAGGAGGAATTGTTGGCGGACATGTTCTCTGAACAGATGCACAAGATGTTGTGTGCATCCCACGCACGTTTGTGCAGCAACATCATCTCCGTCTGACATTTTTGTAATCAAATTCTCGGCGATGTCTAAGTACACAAACCTTTGGCACGAGAAAACTAGTCTCCCGCTGATATGCTATGGGATATACGAACATGGATGAAAAGAAACACGCGGCCTTTAAATTTCAGAGGATGAGGGAATTGTTTATGTGCACTTGTAAACTTCACAGTGGTTCAATTCCCATTTAGAGATTTAAACAATTTCAAAATGTTGTTGTTCGTATTCTTGTGAAGACGAGGACCACTCCTGCATCTTTGTGCTAATATGTAGCTGATGCTAGCAGCTGTTTAGCCTTGGAGACTGGAAACAGCTAGGTTAGCCTGCTTCAACTACTTCTAAACTATCTAACTAGATAACCGACTAACTAGCCAACTAACTAGTAGGTATTCACTTTACTTTTGCTACGTTTATGCCCGACGTCCACACTGCTCTGGCGTTTCATGTTTGCTAGCCCTGTCTTTGCATCTTACGCTTGCACTTGCTTTCTGGTTTGGTTTTATCCGTCACATAAAATAAAGATGTACCTTGGTGATTATCAAGTAAAATAAACTATGACTGGTAATTATCAAGTAAAAAGTACTGTGTTAATTAGTGTAAGCCGCAGTGCAGGTCATAAATCATTCCTCCTCCATGTTAATGGATATGACATGGACCAAACTTAAAACTTAATGTACACATCACATGAATGTTATTTTTCAGTAGATTTGTTTTGAATGAGTTATTTGATGCTATCAAACTAGTGTGAAACGTGCAAAAGTGCATTTTTTCCCCCCAATGACAAATGATTCTGTCTAAACTTTATTAAACTTTTAGCCAAATTAAAGATCATTACAATAATTATAAACAAATCACTATATTCATATCTCCATTCCCATTTTCTTAAAAAAAAAATGGAATTAATGCAAAATGTGACACCTGAAAAACTGAATGTAGATGAACTTAATTTCCATTGATGCCTGTTTACAATTTAATGCAACAGCTGTTTTGTATACGAAGAACAAAACTGGGACTTAAGCATTTTATTGGTTCTATATTGAGACCCAGGCAGACAGAAGGGGGGAAACCCCCATGAGAGTTATGAAGGGGACCAGCTATAGATATCAACACTTGAAGTTGACACTTACACAATGGAAACTGCTTTAACTGTATGTTTAATACATAGAAATGAGCAATAAGAGAAGGATGAATAACACAAGGCTTGAATAGAATACTGATATCTTAAAAAAAAAACACACACACACAGAGTTTAGTTAAAAGGGACATGAGACAGGAGGCGGGAGCTGAGGTGGATGGAGCTGCAGATGAAGCCAGAGATGGAGGGAGCTCAGTGGGAGGTGGTGGAGCGACTGGGGGCAGGCTCCAGGCAGAGGAGAGGGCAGGGAAAGATCCACAGCCCAGGATCAGCAGCAGCACACTCGATAAACCCCCCACAGACACCAGGGAGAAAACCTAATATGCCTTCAACACATGCAAGCACTCATTTACAAATGTTTACAACCTTTAAGGAACAAAAAAAAAGGTGATTCGATGCCGCTCAATATCAACCCCTTAACAGCCAAACGGCAAACTGGGGATAGACCTGAGACCGAGGGCAAACACAGCAGACGCTTCGGTCTTTAATATTCTGTCTCTTATGTTGTTTTTCATATCTTTTGTCGAAATATTGAGACTGAGAACAAGCAACGTAGAAAAGCTCGGTTCAGCTTTCAAAAACACTCGAGCATCTTTTGCAACAAATAGCTTTTTCCTCGGGGCCTCTCAGTTTTTACAAATACCTTCCAAAGTGAATGATTTTCTCGATTCAGATTTGGGAAACTATGACGTCACAGTTCACCCTGCACCAGACACAACAACAATGGCGGCTTTATACCGGTTACTCTACGTTTTGGTCAGCACAGCTAGGTCTTGTTCATCTGTAGCAAAATTTAGCCTCACCCAGTGCCAATTGGACCTTATCGTTTTTCTCGTATGGTATTTGATGGATAGTTGATGTGGATGTCGCCCCCTATTGGCCTGGCGTACTTGTTTGCGAAAATATCCGTGTAGACAAGGTTGAGGAAAACAAATCTTTGCATACGTCTGCCTGTATTTTATAGGAAGTAGAAATAACTACAGATTAGCAGGTGAGGAAGTAGGATTTACTTTAAAAGTCGAATTCTATCGTCATGTTAAACTTTTATTAAACATTTATTGATTTATTGTTGGTGCATATGTGTATTGTTCATGTACAGTTTCCAAATAACACTGTATGAACTCTCCGTAGTGTAATCGTTGTGTGATATTGATTTTCTGGTTTAAAAGGGCTTCATGAATATGGACCGGAAAAGAAAAGGAGAAGAAAAATGAACATTATTTCTGACCAGAGTCCACTGTGCTCATCAGCCTGACTTCTTCCTCTCCCTGAAACGAGAGGACACGAGGTTGTGAATGTGGCGAGGCGCTGCCGCTCCGGCTGCTGAGGGGCTCCGGTGAGGACTGAGGGCTTCGTGTAGCGGTTACCGGCTCAGTGAAGCCTCTGACCCCACGACCACCAGCCTCTCAAAAGTAACTCAAGCCAAAAGTGAACATAAGAGGCTCTTTCTTCCAGCCCTGTTAGGAGCCCACATCCATAAAAAGATACGCCGGCTCGCTCGGTCTAAAGATGGCCTTCCAAAACATCTCCGACCAAAACTATTAAAGCTCCTCAGAAACATCCACACAAGCTTCTCATACGGAGTAATGAGGGCTTGATAGATGTGCACTCTGGCTTATACAGCAGAAATAATTAGGTTTTAAAAAGCGTCTCGGTGCCTTTGCTCTCATCGCGCCGGAGAATCTGTCTTCCGGTGCCGTCGTCCCCGCGCGGCTCCGACTCAAACATTTAAACAAAGACGAAGACACGGAAGGAAAAAAGTTTGTCGTCGTTCTCGGGGAATGAAAATTTCACAAGGAGCTGTTGCTCTCCGAACCCTGCAGGTCCATTAGTGGCCCCCACAGCCCACCGCGACGGGGGGGGGGAACCTGTGTCAAAAAGTCTGTTTTCTAACAGAGCCTCATCTGCATATTTGAATAATACATAGTGCTTATAAGCATATTAAATGGGATGTGGCCACGCGTCATTTGAAGGCAGAGATTAGACCTTCCCAGTTAATTATAAAGATGTCAAATGTCAGCGGGTGAACCCCCGCCCTGGGGTCAGCGCCTTTAGTTTGGTGATTATATGCACAAACTATAGATAAAGTGTCATCATACAGGCTATTAAGGTGCTGAGGCTTAAAGAGAGGCTTCCCTTCGCCTTTATTACTATGCAGAATCTGTCGGGGGAAGAAATCGAGACCACGCACTCTTAATGGTTTCTCAAACAGCGGCTGCACACGGCCTCATATTTCCCTCACATACTTTGAAACAAAGATTAATGGGGGGGAGGCTCGACTGATCTTAACTCGCTAAATTAGCCGGCTCGGACCTTCAAGTTTACTGAAAATCTTTGGAGATAACGTGCCCTTGGCTGAGACAATAGTGAGGCTGTGTGTGTGTGTGTGTGTGTCTGTGTGTGTCTGTGTGTGTCGGGGAGCTTGTTTTGGTCATTACTGTACCATTAAGAGCCAATCAGCTCAGCGGGGGCAGCCTTGTGGAAAGCAGCGCGGGCCTGAGAGAGCACCTTGGGTTCACCTTGACAGGACCGCCAGTCAGACGGCACAGCCCGCTCGGTGTTCCTGTCAATCCGACCCCCCCCTCTGAAGTTCATTTAGAGGGAGGAGCAGCGGCTCACTAGCTCCTAACAGGTGAGAGGGGCCCACATTATCAGCCCTCAGAGGGAGCAGGGCAGAAGTCTGATGTGCTCTTTCAACTGTACTAAACTGTCTGTACTGTAGCTCAGCTCGCTGGCTGACTGGACGCGCACACAGACACACACAGACACACACAGACAGACACACACTCACACAGCAGCAGGTCTGATGGTTGATTGGAAAACAGAGAGAAAGAGAAAGAGCAGAAAGTGACGGAGAATAGTCAGAAAGATGAGAGGAGCTGATTTGCATGGGGAAATGGAGATGTAAAGAAATGAAAAGATTAAGGGGACAGGAATAAGGATGAGATTAAATCTAGAGAGCCCGACTGCTGTGTGTGTGTGTGTGTGTGTGTGTGTGTGTGTGTGTGTGTTTGTCTATTTCTATGTGTGTGTGTGAGACAGGGAGGAGGGAGGGATGAGAGGGAGGGAGGGGTGGAGGGAGGGTTGGAACAGGCTGTGAAAAACAAGAGAGAGAATGGTATATTTTCAATGGAAGGTATATTGCAATCCACTTTAGGAGTACACTGGGGGGCTGAGGAGTTTGTTTTGGTTTGGGGGAGCTGACACAACATCCAGCGCTTCCACCGTCAGGCAATCCCCACCACACAGACACACACACACACACACACACACACACACACACACACACACACACCTTCACGAGGCCCCAGCCCTTCCAGCTTCCTCAATATTTCATGGGATGAGCCCGTGCTGACTAACTCAAGGCCGTGCAGCCGGGCTCCCTAACCGACCAAAGCGCTCGCAGTCTGCCGAGGTTCCCGTTTGCCAATATCAACGCTCATGGAAACATTTAAGTGCGGTTCCCAGGAATCAGATAAATGAGACAAAGAGAAACACGATGAATCCGAGATTGACTTTCATAAATGTAGATTGTATTACTTTCTCTTTTCCTGGTGCGCGTGGCTCCAAAAATCGGACGTGAGGGTCAGGGCGTTAGCCGGCATCACGGGGAAAACCTCTTTTGTGACGTGGATTTAAAAAAAAAAAACGACTCTTATCCTGATTCTCATTTTGAACATCTGAACCCAAACACGATTATTCATCTTCGATATCATCCTGTGGGTCTGGAAGAGGTGAAAAGCTCCTGAGCTCAAATTCATTTTTTTGGGGATGATCGCATGAAGTTACCTCATGCAACTTTTTTTCGGCTGCTTCTCCTCGACTTTCTGTCCAGATACATGTGAAATGAAAACATCTAATATGTCAACCAATGGGTTCTCTGAACATGTTTAAATAAAAGCTGCTCTTGCATGTTCTTGACTCTGGGTGAGCTGCTGGCGCTGGGTCTGATTTGTGATTGGATCTCAACTGGCATCACCAAGCAGCACATCCTGTTTCCTACGTTAGGCGGCTGATGTTCTTATATTTTGTGTAATTGTCAACAAATTCCACATTAGCTCCCGAATTCAAGCTCAACGGTTCCTCCAATAATGTTCATCTTTAAAAACGGGTGAAAACATATTCTTTAACTTTTCAGAAATCCGTAATAAGTTCCTTGAAAACTTGTGCAGGGTGGATTTTAGAAAACGTTCCTGCCAGCGGTGGATTTGGTGCTCGTGAAAAAAAGGATTGACCATAATCACTGTGTTCATTGGGAGTTGTGTACCTTTGAGAAACGTCGTCAACACACCACAGTTCCTCCTCTGGACGATATCCTGCTGTTTCCTCACATGAACTCACTTGGACGATCTCTGGACATTTTACGAGGGATCTGGCTGAAGAAGTTCTGGAAATGGTCTCACGTGCAGCCTCTCTGGATCATCTCCTGAGGGAAGTCTGAAGTTTCAGTGCACGTCTATAACGCAGAGCCACGGCAGCTGTGGCTCACTAATGTGCGTTTCCAAATCAAAAGAAGGGATGTTTGGCTGCATGAAGGTTCCTGTTGAGAGCGAGTCATTGTTGGTTTTCATGGATTCTGTCGACAGGTTCAAAATGTAGAGTATCACCAGATAAATAAGTCATTTAGAGGAAGTTTTAAGTGCTGCAGCGTTGCTCAGATGTGTTTCATTGATGCAAACCACAGCTGGCTCCGGTGTGTGAAGGTGACTCACGGCATCACCTGAGGAGGGAGATCATTGTTTGTTGATTTCATGAGGATAAAAAAACAACTGTATCCAGTTGTGGCTCCATCTTTTGTTCGGGAGCCTCTTCAGCACGAATATCGAACCATCAAATGCTCCAATTTTCTCCACTCTGCCTTGTTTTGTCTAGATTTTCTTCAAGCCGAGTGTCATCGGAGAGTAAACTATGTGTATGCTTTCAGTCCTTTGTATTTTTTTCCCTCCACCTCCCTCTCTCCCTCTCTCCCTCCCTCTCTCCCTCTCTCTCTCTCTCTCTCGCTCGTCGGTTGTGTGCGAGAGAGCCAGTGAGTGCTTGTGTGTGTGTTTGCAAACGAACGTGTGCAGGCTTTGTTTTTCTTTTGAACATCCCTTTGATGTTGCTGTTTATTTATTTATTTCCCTGCCTGCGAAGGCCCTTTCTCGGCGGTTAGGGCCGCGGCGGATTGGGCGCGCGTTGCTCTGAGTGCCATCCATCAGCGCCGAGCCTCTCTGACGGATGACCCGGTGACCCCGGCTCCCTATAGCACATCAGCTCCGAGCTGGAGCCGCGCCGGGGGAGTTTTGTTTTTAAGGAGATGTAGTGTAACCAGGAGGGCCTCTGCTTCATCACCACCCTGTCTGGCTGAGGAGCCGTGTGCGTCACATGTAAAACAACTATTTCATCTCTGGCCAGGAGGTACTGCTTTTACTCTGGTTTCCAGATGATAATGGAGCTCTTGTAGTTGTGGGTGTACTTTTTTTTTTTGTGTACTGCTGATTTGATACCTGTGCCTCCTCTGCTCAGACTGCAGGTTTCAATATGGTGGTGTTATGGCTGGGTTAGCACTGCCGCCTCACAGCAACAAGGTACCGGGCCTTTCTGTTTGTGTGTTCTCATTGTACCTGTGTGGCTTTTCCAGCTTCCTCCCACAGCTCAATCACATGCAGGTTAGGTTAATTAGAGACGTGAACGTGAGTGTTGGTTTGTCTCTAACCCTTCCACCGAATTTCATGGTAATCCGTCCTGTCGTTTTTTGCGTAATCCTGCGAACAAACAGTTTCTCCTCCAGTTCTCATCAGTGAATCTTATTCCTGCATCAAAAGTTGAAATGAACAGTTGTGTAACTGTGTGAAAGTTGCTGAATCTGTCCATGGTGCTGAAACGACCTGGTGTCGGACGGGGGTGCGTATCCCAGCATGCATCTGTCGACCACTTTGACATAATGACAAACAAAGTCACACCAACTAATGTATTTTTAGTCCCTCTGTCCTCTAATGGTTCATGTGTGTAAGAAAGAAAACAACCTCGTGAGCGTTACACTGCAAAAATAGAAATAGTTAGGGAAACTCAAACTTTCATGGAAACTCAAATATCATAATATTTAATATAAGTTAAACTATGTTCAATAAAAACACTCACTTTTCTTTTGAAGGGAGATGAGAGGTGGTGTTGTATGTGGACACAAACTTAAACCAAACCCCTACAAACTTGATCAGTGAACCCCGTATTTAACCTGCCTGGCCTCGGCTCCGGTTAAAACTAAAAATGTTTCTCCAACAAGTATTAAGCTAAAATTTAATGGACCAGTTAAACTTTGTTTGAGTTTACATAGACATTCAATATTCTTTGTTCATTTTATGTAAAAAAAAACATAGGAAACAGAGCTATTTTGTGTTTTAGTTTTACAGTGTATGGCCTACTCATATATATATATATTTATATTTATTTCAATTCACTAAGAAAACTCATTAGCAAACTGAAAAACTAAGTGAGTTTGGTTTCATTTCATTTCCAGTTGGTACCAGGAACATATTGATGAGCATGATAAATGTGTTCAAAGCAAAGTAAAGTACAAAAACTAAAGATGTCTTGAAAGTAAAATGTAAGATGAAGGCTCTGCGGATAAATTTACAACTCACTAACTTCAACCACACTTCAAAGACCGAGATAAAAATGACATGTTTATACATTGAAGTGTAAATTGTTTCTTTACCTTCTCTTCTCTGAGTTCGGCTCATCTCCCGGCTCTGAGTTGATTTCCTGTTTCTCTCGGATCACGACCCGTTCAGCTCCGCCTGTCGGCCGGTCCTCAGAGCCCCGGCTCTCCAGAGGTTCTACCCGTCATCCATCACCTCTGTAAGTCTTAACCTATGGAGTTCAACCTCTGACAGACTGAGACCCAGTGGCAGCTGAAATGAATCCAGGTCCTCGTCCTCATGTCTTTGTTCACTCACACATCAAATTGCCCTTTGCTCACTGTTATATACACGAACAGTTCAATCTCCTGGATTCTGTCTTTCAGAAGTCAAATAGATGAATGAATTGTCTTTATTATCACCGGGGACACAGGAAAAAAGACAAAGTAATAAATACAGGACATAAAAAACACAGACAGTCAGAGGGAGTCATCACTCGCACTGTAATTCAGATTGTAATGAAATATAATAATAATGTACATGTGATACGTCCAGCAGCTTGTTGGTCATGCGTCTGCCAAAATGACATATTAGTGCCGAAGTGTATTTATTTTGATTTGCAGTTTCATTCCCTGGTTGTACATTAAACTTTACTTTTCTTTACAGTGACAAAAACAATGATGTGAACTCAAAATGATACTTGAGTAGATTGTTTAATGGATTTGCTACTCTCGTACATCCATCATCCATCATCCATCCATCCATCCATCCATCATCCATCCCACTTATCTTTTGAGGGTTGGTGATCGTGCTTGAGCCATTCCCAGCTGATATAGGGGGGGGACAGGACAAGCCCCTAGACAAGTAGCCATTGTCCACACAGAGGAAAACATTCATCCACTCTCACATTCATGGTCATTTAGAATCTCCAATTAACCGAACTCCAATCCATCTGTCTTTAGAACATGTGAACTCCACTCAGCTTGTAGTTTGAATCCTGGCTGATTCCCTTCAGAGTATTTTAATTAGATCTACATGTTCTATGTGGGACTATTAAAGCAGAACGATTCACATGTATTAGAACCCGAGGGCCTCTCACAGAGTTTCCATCTACTCATCCATGGACTATGAAGCCGTTCAGAGCTGACGGCCTTTTATCACAGCGGCAGTTCTGAAAAAGTCGGAACATTTTCAGATGTAAATAACAAACGGAGCCTCGGCTGAGTTCCATTCCGCTGCCTCGATCTCGGGGTCCTGGTTCTGGTTCAGGCTGGTTTGGTAATGGTTCACTTGAACTGAACTCAGCCACTTGAACTCTGTCGGTAACATTTGTGCTTTTTCCTACGATTCTTTTGGAGAACACGCCATTTTGTTTACGATACCTCGAACCATCTGACTACCTGTGTTTTACTACCGTTACTTGACGGTGAATACTACGGCGGGTAAATAAAGTACATAAGAGGTTGTTGTAAATTGTTTTTTCCCTCAATTTTCAAAAAGTAATGATACCACATTATGAAAACGCTTATAATCAGAACTTTCCATTTGCAGAAGTGGGGTTGTGCTCTTTTCCAAATTGTCGTTTAATTACAAATCTAATATCAATGAAACTTCTTTCAGCTGTAACCACAGTGGGATCCATTGTGCAGACGTAGTCGGGGCTGCACCAATCGGAGCCCAAGGCCGCGGCACAATCGCTCACGGCACTCCACTTGGATGAAGACGAGTGCTCCTGTGACTGAGCCCCCCCCCCCCCCCACCCCCCCACTGTGCTCTGTATGGACCGGCAGATACTCACCGTACAAAGTTCATCGTTACACCGTCTTCTGCTCTTGCTTACAGTTTTCCATCCCATTGTCCCGTTCGGAGAGAAAAAGGACCACCACTCGAGGAAGCGACCCCCCCGCCCCCTGAGCGTCCATTGAACGGCACTGGTTGTGTGCGGATATAAGATCTTTTCCCTTTTTTCCGAGCGGCTCGTCCTTCAGCCGCTGCCATCAGCTCAGCATACAATGTGATTTCAATGGGCGCAGACAGAGGCCGGCTTGAATCAGCAGCTCGCCTTATTTTTTATTTTTTTTGTTTTTCGTCCATCTGCATTATTTCTACAAGCGACTCGCCTTCACTGTGTTTTCCCCCAAAAATACTGAATGCTTTTGTATTGACCACAGCACCCCCGCTGCTATCATGTCCACATAGAGTTGAATACCCCCCCCCTTCCGTAGTCCTTGACAAAACCTCCAGATAGATCCAAGATTAAAGATTTATCAGCCCGAGTGAAAAGCATTGCTCTGGTGTCTGTGAACTCACGATGTATCAGTAGATTCTCCTCACCGTCCTAAACGTGGAGAAAAAGAAACAGTAAATAAATTCCTACTTTGTAACATTGGCCGAGTGTGTGACTTGGTTCAAATTGTTATCTTTTGGTTCTTGCAGTGGTTGAGTCTTTCCCAACTCTGTGAATCAAACATGGACATAAAAAAGGCAAATCCTGAACAGTGTGGGTTCAATATCCGACCAAATATCCGTCTGATCTTTGGATCAGGTTTAAAAAGCAGCTATGACACAGGAGCTGTAGAACTGAGAGACAGAACTCACAGAAAAGTGTTTGAAATCAGGAGAAAGTCGTAGACTGGGATTGGCTGAAGCCCTAACGTCAAACCTTCCAGGACAACTGGGACAGACAGTGGACGGGAGGACGGATTATAAGAGAGGTCAGAGGAGCGTCACCATGGCTAAAGGAGCAGGAGACCACATCTGGTCCCAGTTCAAGGCTGCAGTGGAAACGGGATCGAACGAAGCTGGATTTCTGTTTTGGCTGCAGGTGTTAGAATCTGGAGTATTTTCAGGTACTTTTACTCCACTACAAATATCTGTACTTCCTCCTCCACACAGTCCAACCGACCGATGCTGGTGGCGAATGCTGTCTTCACACACTTTATACTCATTAGTCACTGGTTGAATCCAGTAGAACACGTTGTGATGCATCACATCAACACGAAGCTACAGAGGAATGTTCCAAACCTCTTGAACTGAGGCCTTACCCAGTGTTGGTATGGTGTTCCTAATAAAGTGCACAGTGGGTGTTTGTGCAGCCTGTGATTTTTTTTATCTGTGTAAGAGACCGACTGTTTTTTGATTGCTGCCCCAGTAACATCCAGTTAAAGAAGTGGTTTCCTCAGTGGTGTTTACCTTGAACTACCTGGGCTTCATCTGGAAGTGGTCAGTGTTTCTCTGTCCCCCCACTCGACCACGAGGAGGAGAGACGCTCATTTACATTTGTTTTTAAGCGACAGAGAAAAAAAGACCAGGAGGCTTTGTTGTTGATTTTGTTCCTGCTCACACATGAATGAAGGACAGAGACAGAAACACAAAGTCATGAGAACCAGTAAAATCTGTGTGGTGAAGGTCTCCGGACACACTGTCTCTCTCTCTCTCTCTCTGGAGGGGAGTGAGTGTGTGTGTGTGTGTGTGTGTGAATTCAGCATTTTGATCCCGAAGTGTAATCGAGCGTCTCGTTGTCTGGAGAACCCAGTGAGGGATTGAGGCTCGATCAATCACTCCTCTCTGGACTGTCCGGCCTGTGTGGCTGAGTCCGAGCTGGACAACTCCTCATGACACGCTTGTGTTCTAAAGGCAAAGTTGATGATTTTCTGATGGAGCCAATGTAGCATGACGCTCGCTTTCATTAAGGGGAATATTTATTTCACTCCATGAAACTTAAATCTTTCATTTTCTAGAAGTAGTTTTGGTGGATCTGTTTTTTTTTTTAATCTTCACTGTTGGAAAATTAAACAAAATCGAAATAATCTGAAACAGCGTGGTCCCAAGTTTCGTCCTCAGCCGGTTCAACCTTTGTGGCAACAGGATAATTAATATGTTTTTACCCCCCCCTCCCACGGCAGTCACAGGATGGCCTATAGGCCAAAAGTGTTGTTGGCCTGTTTAGCATAAAGTGAGTGCATTAGCACCTGGAGACTCAATTATTCCACAAACAGTTTGGTCGTCACTGCAGGAAACGAGAAGCTGCCGACACCGAAGACCTTCAGCCGGAGCCGGAGCCGGAGTTTACACTAATTACGGATCAGTACAACTCAGATTACTTGGAAATGAAGCGTCTCCACTCAAGGCTCCGTCTTTGCGGTGGCATCAAAACCCACAAATAGAATTCATGTCGTATGCAAATTCACGGATCGTCTGATTTGTGTCTGGATATTTTTAAATTTTGAATCAAAAAGACTAAAAATAACCCTGCTCGTTGACACGGCTCGAAAAGAATAAAAGAGAAGAAGTCTTCCACCTCGTGACGCAGCAGGACCATCGCTACTGTTTGGCTTCAGTCCCATCTCCGTGTCAGATCCTCACTCTTTCCCTAATGGAGCCTGACAATTTTCTTTAGCCCCTAATCCCCCCCGCTGACTCCTTCCCCTTCCTCTCACCTGATTAGAATTTCAGCCGCGGCCTCTGGGATTGGACGATTTCAACATATTTTATTTAAGTGCTTTTGTAAGACCTGATATTCAGCAGCTGTAATCTATGGTTGAATTACAATTTTCAGGGTCAAGGGGGGACTTGACTGCGTATGGGGTAGGGTGTGTGTGGGGTGTGGGGGGGGGGGGTGCATACAACTGCTGGGCTGGTGTGTGTATCTGTTGGACGGAGGGGGGGGTGGGGGGGGGGGGGGGGTGTCGGCGGCGATGGAAAAAGGAAAAAACAGAGAGAAAACGGGGAAGTGAGAATCTCACGAGTTGTCTTTAAAAATGAATGAGAAAATGGGTAATCCCAGAGTCACAGCATGAAAAGAGGGGAAATCAATATGGCCTCTTCAATATGGCCTCTCAGTTCACTGGGGCCCTCGCAAGTCCTTGAGATGAACAAAAAAATGTGTATTTTGTTGCCACATCCATACGTCTCAATAGAGAGGTGTGTGTACTTGTTGTGTGTACTTGGTGTGTGAGAGCCTGAGCGAGTGTGTGCGTGGTGAAGCTCTGTTCGTCTTTAGGAGATGAAGCTTTTTTTTGCTTGCAAGGCTGCAGAGGAGAAGGCGTTTCTGGGAAAGTTTGGTTCATAATTTGGAGTTTGGGTAATTTATGTGAGGACTCTAGTGACATGTGTTAAACCTTGATGGCTGGAATAGAAGCGTTTGAATGATGGAGGAGGATTTCCCGCCTTGTTTGGTCTGGACCGTCTGACTTCTCATCTCAGTCTGAAAACAAAACAACGGGAGTGAACGATGCCGCGGTCCAAATTTGGTCGGACCCAAAGAGGGGGAGTCGGTCCGGATCAAACTGAGCCAGGGTTTGGATCGTTTTCTTCTTTATTGAAAGTTTTATTGAAAGTTAACAATGGAAGAAGAAAGGAAGAATCGGAGGTGTCAGGATTGTTTGCAGTTAACGACCAGGACGTTCATTTTACCACGATGATGTAAGTGTGGCAACAAAACTAACAAAGTGAACCGGATCATTTAGAAACTTTGCTTTTCTCTGTGCACCTCGTAAGTTAATGAACATGTGAGGATGACAGGACGTTCATATAACAGTCTTTTGTTCGATCCCTTAATAGCCGCGTGAAAATCTACCGGATCAAACGTGAACAATGTAACAAAGACCTGAACCTTGATATGTTCCAGACTGTCAGATGGGGGGGGGGGGGGGGAATATAAGAGGACATCCTACAGGGTCTGCGACCTTTGGACCTCCACCACAGACCCCCCCTCATAAGAATCCATTTCCACTTCCTGGCCAGCACGGAGCGAACTGGCCAGCAGGCCGAGGGATTGGCCGCCCTCTCATGAATCTTTAATTGCCACCAAGCATCTGAGGTTTTGTAAAGGTGGGTGGGGGGTGGGGGTAACAGGCTGCTGGAGGGCTGTGTGTGATTGGATGGGGGGGGGGGGAAGTCCTTTTATGAAAGACAATGCAAACACTCGTCCCCGTCTCCCTCTCATCCAGGCTTCCCTACATCCACCTGCGACCTGACGTAGCTCCACGGCGAACATCCATCCATCCATCCACCTTCTCCATCCACCCATCTGTCCATCCATCCATCCCCCACCTCTCTCTCCTCCGGGCTGTCATGCTAAGCGTGGCACCCCCCCCCCCCCCCCTCCATCCCCTTCATTAACGAGCTCTTCAGTAGCCTGTCATGGCGGATGTGCTCCATCAAAGCTGATCGACTCCCCGTTTTTCCAGAAAGATGTCGCGGGTTATCACCGCGCGCTCAGATCTCCGGCTCCGAGAGGAGCGTGACTGGCAGGCCGTCGTTTGAAGACAGTGATTCCTCCACTGATGCCTCCCAGTTGGAAATTTAGAATCGTGTCTGCTAAGACACCATATGCAAAGTAAATTACTGTACAGGGGCGAGTCTGACTAAAGCCCTCTCTCTCTCTATCTCTCTCTCTCTCTGAACGTCCTGGCCGCTGAATGCCTCGCAGGCAACCTGAGCTCGTTCTCTCTCTACACCTCGTTTCTCTCTTTCCATCTTCTGTCCACTTTTAAAACAGACAGCAGCATCGAGAAAAAATATAATAAACTTCAATAGAACACATTCGCTTCTTGAATTTCACAAAACCAGAAACACGTGGGCAACGAGGCATAAAGTTATTTTACAATCAATGCAGCTGCCCCAAATTACACACACTGATATATGTCTGTTAACTAAATGTGATCCATAAATTATAAAATGTAGAGAAATGAATCGGACAATGTTAATGAAAGTGAAATAACATGTATGGATCCTCCCCAAAATTGTAACAGTTCTTGCCCGACCCATAATGCATCATTCCATCAAGTTTCAAAGTAATCTCTTCTGAAGTTTCTGTGAAATCTTGTTCACAAACAAACAGACAGGGGTGAAAATATAACCTCCTTTGCAGAGATTAAAAAATCATAAATTACTTCATATAATGTGCATTCATTTGCAAACAGGAAGTCATGGCAAAGGAGTTTCATTGAAAGGCAAAGGTCACACAAATACCAGGTTATAACATACAGTTTAATGGACGGCCTCTGCGATTTAAAAGCAAGTCGGTTGCTCCTACTCCCCGTCATCCTGCAAATGACAGAGCTGGTTACAATCGTTTGCCTTTGTAGTGGTAAAGTGTTAATTTCAGATCAAAGGCTGTGGCAGTATTCTACAGGGAGAGAGAGAGAGAGAGGGAGCGAAGGTAAAATGGAGATGGAGGAGGGAGGTGGTGCTAAGTGGTTTAGCCCGGCTCAGTGCAGCTCTGACCCAGCTCTCCGTGAATCTATTGTCTGCACAGGGACGTGTTATTAGAGAGGCTTCTGCAAAAGGTTGTTTAAAAATAAAAATGAGTCGGACAACTCGGCTTTAGGTTCACAAATGTCAGCTCACAGTTTTAGCTTCTTATTTGTTCCTAGGGAGTCAGCTAGGAGTGTGTTGTGTGTCTGTCTCTGTGTGTGTGTGTGTGTGTCCAGAGGAAGGCGGATGACACAGCGTCTTTGGTTTAAGAGATTCAGAACTGCTTTAATGACAAACACTGACAGAAAATCACATCTTCATAGATTTAGGAGCAGCTCAGACTCCGATTGGTGGAAGGAGATGTACCGCAGATCCTGGTCCACAGGAGAAAATGAGTCAGAGCGGACATTACAGACACATGTGCACACAGACGATTCCACGCAGCCTCCGGCTCCGTCCCGCACACGCATGCTCTCCAACATCCGTGTGGTGCATGCACGGCTGCCAGCCCCCTGCGACTTCCTCAAATAATGGGGGGCATTGTCATTTCTGTGTGAGGCGCAGGCTCGAGCAAAATGGTCGACGGCGCTGATGGGTGCGAAAAGAAAAGACGAGATAAAAAAAACAAAGAGAGAGAAAGAAAGCCATTCTACCAGGACTGGTGGTTTGTACAAAAGGAGAACATGGCTCCTCTTTAACAGCCGTACACTGGAGCATGTGTATGTATGTGGGGAGGGGGGCTGTGTTTGCTGAATCAAACAGTAGAAGATTCATTGTAGTTCTCAAACAGTGGCATTGTGGGTTTTTCTTGGGTAGCTGTTGTTGCAGGGGGCTCATTTAATATATATTTGTGTGTGCGTGTGTGTGTGTCTGTGTTGTGTTGAAGCATCATGGACACTCCTGGAGATGAAGTGCCCACCCTCCTGTCGTGATCCCACCACTGGAGCTGTTTATCCCGTTTAAGGCCCGCCCTGCACCGGGGGGACCGACAGCTCAAACGACGCTTGTCACAATCCCTTGTCGTCCTAAATGGCTGACAAACATCCGGCTTTGTGTAATGGAGGTGCAACACAGTGGTTCCTCGTGGAAGAACCCCCTTCTTTACTTTTAATGTTCTAGAGAGAACCAGGGAGAACGGGGAGGACTACACGGCGAGACGGGCTGATGCAAGCTGGCTCTGTTAAGAGATGATTCCTCTGGACAAATAAGTTCCTGGGATCAAACCAAAACCGTTTCTATACGATCACTCGCTGCATGGAGTTGAGGCGCAGCGGAGCGAGGATCTGAACCACGAGCGCAGATGTTTGAGTCCTCGCGAGGCGGCCGGGCTGAGGACGTGATGAACAGGGACACCCAAAGACTCCATCCTTTCTCCAGGAGGCAGGGAGAGCTTCACAATCACTTTTCAGACATCAAATAATTAATTGCTCTCCCCCTCCCCTCCTTCCAGAGTCTCTCTCCCGGTGTCTGCATGGAAGACACAGCTCCAGTCACTTAAGGAGGGTTAACACCCGTCTAAATTAAATATTAAAGGTGTCTGTACCTGCTGCTATTGTTGCCCCTTGGAATAAGATATAACCTATTTTTGACAAGTTTTCATCCTCAGCCTTCTGCGGCGAGACGCTTGTCGAAAACCAAATCAGCAAAAGGTGGGGGGGGGGAGCGGTGTGGTGGGGGCACTGATGAATAATCTAGTTCATATTCCGACGACACCCGCCGCTCAGAGGGAGAGAAAGAAAGGGATGAGGCGAGGGGAGAAGGATGGGAGGGTGGAGAAAGAGAAAGGTGGACAGAGAATGGGGAAGATAAAAGCCAGGGGGGGGGCTTGGGGGAGTGATGGATGAGTAAAAGGGGGGGGGGAAGGGAGGAGAGGCAGATGATAGCCGATGTCTGCCAAGGTATCACATGACAGTGCTCCTGTTTAAATAATAAAACAGGACGGGGGGCTCCAAACAAATCGTTTATCTCTCCACCTCCGTGCGTCCTGCCGCCCCCTCAGCCCCTCCCCCTCCCCTCGCCTCGCTTTTTATAAACTTGTTTTAATGCCATTTCTTAATGAACATAATAGCTCGGCGCTAATAATGAAAAGAAAATAAAAACATCTAAAAACGCGGAGGGGCCCCCGAGTTGTCGCCGGCGCTCAATTATTTCCTTGTCAAGTGGGTCTGTTTTTAATGAGGCCCTGTGGGACTGACGTCTGTCAGTCAGCCCTGACTTTTGACACCATTACAACTTCAAATAGAAGCCGCCGCCACGCTGCTTTCCACCGCTCACTCGCTACCTACCGCTCATCTGACAGGCTGGGAGGTGGGGAGGGGAGGGGAGGACAGGGAGGAGGAGAAAAGGTGGCAGGAGAGGTAGAGAGAAGAGGGGGGGGGGGGGGGGAGCGAGGGCTGGGGAGGGAGAGGAAGACAGAGGGATGGAGAGAGAGAGAGAGAGAGAGCGGATGAGAAGACAGCACATCGGCACATAGGCAGTCTGCACACGCACACACACGTGCACGCGCACTGTGCACGGGGTGAAAAAACAATCACTGAGGGTCATTACCAGATGAGGTTTGTCAAACTGCCGGGGATTTCAACCCCCCCCCCAGACTTCCTTCTTCACTTCCTTCTTCACTTCCTTCCTCTTCCCCTTTTTTTATTTTTTTTCCCTCCTTCCTTGTTTCATCATTCCTTGACTTTAATGATAACTCTTGGTGGGTCGGCCCGCATGGGACGGTCAGAGGCACACTATTTTGTCGGCCATTAATTCGAGGCTTTGATGCAGACTGTGGCGCTGCGGCTGGTGAGGGCCTGTGAAATGGTGGTCGTGGGGGAGGGAGGGAGGGAGAGAGGGGGGGGAGAGGGGGGGGGGAGGCTGCACACGTTGGGGGTGGGGGACCCTCGATTCCCCCCAGACGCCCCTGCATCTTTTGGAAAAATGAAGACCGTGGCCCCTAAAACAGAATAGCAAATGTCCTCGCTGGGAACCGCCGCGCCGACCAAAGGAGACACGTGCGCGCTCCTCCCTGTTGTGTGTGTGTAAGTGTGTGTGTGTGTGTAATGTGTGTGTGTTTGCAGGGTGCAAGCCGTTACCTTCCCGCGCCCCGACTTCAGAAAAAATCTCCTAATATGCTCTTAAATTTAGATTTTTTTCCAAGACCCCCTGAAGAATGGCTTTCCCCTGAAGAATTAAACAGCGGTAAACTCGCACATGTTTTTCAAACAACCTGCAAATGTATCACATCATCAGTGAAGATTCAGATAAACAGAGAAACAGGGACCGCGACACCGCCGTCAGAAGTTGACAAGAAAAATATGGAACACAAAACAGAGTACGAGTTCTAAAACAAGTTAGATCCATTTATCAGAACAGAAGAAAAAAATACAAAATAAAGAGTTAAGACAGAAAACTAGAAATCAAAACATTTCTGTTGGTCCTGGAGTGAAGTCTGAATTTTGTCTAATCACTGAATAAGGAAAAAACAAAACATGATTAATATTAATTGTGAAAACCTACAGATCTGATCAAATATACAGTTCTAGTACAGAGACTTAATTGTAAACTCATTTATAAATAAATAGTAACAGAATCACTTGTATTTAGAGCGAAACACTATACATGTGTGTTTTAAATGTTAGTACAAACACGATGCATATAATTCTCCCCGATGATACTTATGTCATAAAGTCTGCGGGGATGAGAGAGGAAATCTGTGTTCGGGACGTTCGGGGGAATCATGGATATTAAACCTGAATCTGTATCGTACGTCTAAAGACTGGAGTCAGTTCCATCTTCTATTAAAACTTCATAAATTATCATTTTTACTATTGTAAACTCTTGAAATCTTCATGTATCTTTCTTTGAAAGTAAGAATTCTAAACAAACTGTTTACGTATTAATAAAAATTAACCTTCACCTCGACTGAGTGAAGTGTTCTCAACCTTTTTCACGAGCGTCGTCTTTTCAAAGCAGCTCCACTCGTCTATTTTGGGCTCGGCCGGCGTTTTGAAGCAGGAGTGTGAGAAAGTAAATCTCTATGTGAAGGCAGCGTCCTCGGTGCTGGGGCCACATGAAGAACAGCTGAATCATGTGTGTCTGTTGGTGGTGGTGTTCGTAACAAGCACATTGTTCTACCTCTCTCTCTCTCTACCTCCCTCTCTCTGTACACATGCACCCTGAATAACACTTGACCCACCACTCATCACAGAAAAAAAAAACATCTAAATATCTGAACCTGTTTCGAGTTACAACCCCCCCCCCCCTCCCCCCCCCCAGGCCTCGTTCACCTCGGGACACGATGAGCTGCAGGATGACGCCCTGAAAAATATGAACTGTCATAAAAACATATCGCCACCCCCCAAAAGATGTTGTCCCTGGAAATGTTGGAGAACGCCCGACAGAGAGAGGACAAAGCTGAAGAGGAGAAAAGACAAGAGAGAAAAAAAGGTAAGAGAGGGAAAGAAAGAGAGGAGGGGGACATCGAACGGAAAAGAGATGGAAAAAAAAAAAAGCTCCCTGTCAGGCTTTGGAAAACAGTGATTCATGGGGACCATTTGTCCTAATTACAGCAGAACAACGTTTTTGTCGCTATTAATCACGGGTGTGTGTGTTTGTATTTGTGTCGGGAAGGGGGAGTGTGTGTGTGTATTTGTGTGTGTGTGTAGAGATCAGTGGCCCCGCAGATTGAAATAGATGGCCAGGATGACGGTGAGCAGGATGATGGCTCCGAGGATGAAGATCAGGACACGGTTCTGGATGATCCTGCAGAGAGGGAAGGGAGAGAGAGAAAAGAGCGAGGGAAGAAAGAAGGAAAGAAGAAAAGAGGGAGACACGCATCAGGAACTGGGTTCACAGAAGTCATATTGTGTCTACGAGGAAAAGTCAAAACACGTTAAACAGTCACATGTTTATGTGCAAACTAAATGACCGGCCATCAACTGCAGGTTTATCATGTTTAATAGCTAACATGAGGTCTGAGTACATGGTATTTACAAGTACACAAGCATTGGCAGGGGAGTGTTAAACACACACACACACGCACGCACACATACACAAACTATACAAAACTACTTCCAAAGGTGCAGAGTGATTGCACAGGGCTGTCGAAAAACGTCTCACAACTCGGACCTGCACACACACACACACACGTAGCCGGAGCAGTAAAATTTCCTACTGACGTTCTCTCACATATGAACATGGCACTGTTCAACACTTCCAAACAAGTACGATACACACACACACACACACACACACACACACACACACACACACACACAGACTCACACACAGACTCACACCCACTGCAGACAGGCTCTAAAATTTTATTTGCACAATAAAGTGGAAAAAGTGGCTCAGTAGTTTCCTGGAGGTAATAAAATCACTGAATTACTGATGGAATTTGCCATAAAACGACTTCACTCTTTTGCACATTTAAATTTTCCCACTGTGACCTAAGTAAACTCGACAAGAGGGGGGGGGGGGGCTTTGAACCAAAAAAACACAAAGCTGGGAGCAGAGGAGGGAACTGGGTGCTCGAGCAACTCATTTCACGTACGCCAACACCCCCCCCCCCCCCCCAAACACACACACACCAGCCACAATCCTCCAGAGTTTGTGTCCTCGCGCACACAGACAGACACACACACACCAGCTCATGAACCCTCCGCTGCTCCTGACAAATGAGAGAATTATCACATTTGCTGACATGTGGAGGGGTGGAGGAGAGGCCGAGGAGGTGGCGGGGGGGCACTGTCCACCTCTCTAAGCAGGAGATGAATAGCCCATGCTGTGGCCATTTATCACTGGGGAGGAGGTGTGGAGGGGGGGGGACTGGCTGGTTGCTCAGTCACCCTGCTACCCTCTAAAGTCTGACACACCAGTAAAGCTCCCAGCCGCGTCCAGGCCACCAACCCACACCTGCAGTGGACTCAACTGGCCACTGAGAGAGAAGAAAGAACGACAAAATAAAATACCCGGCTCAGTCGGTCAATGTATCACAGAAGTGCTGTTAGGCACTGTATTTGGTTTGCTTACTGCAGAGACTTAAACTTTTATACTTCACACAACAGACTCTCAAGCCACTGACAAACCAACAGACGTTTCAGAGTCATTTTACCTGAGAGGGAATAAAGACTGAATCAAATCCCGTTGGAGACAGAAGCGTGATGCTAGCGGAAAAGGAGTGATACTCATAACTATCGCTTTATATCACTTTCAGACCTTAACGTTTAAAAACTCAGAAAAACGGTCAACAGTCACTTGTTTCACTTGAGGGGATGAAACAGTTTCACGGTACAATTGTGGTAAAATTCCTGAGGGTTAGTTGAACCGTTTTCCATCTTCAATCACTGAGATTACCACGGGGATCTGGTCGGTGCTGTAAAAACATGAGCTGCTCCTGCTCTGTCCTTAGAAATCAACGGAGAGCATCAACTGGCATCAACTGGTTTCCACTTAACACTGATACTTTCCCAACTCCAAACATTTGAGGTCAACGTATCTTAACGTTACCAGTTTCCAACATTCTTTTCTCCATTACGCTTATTTTATGTCGACCGTGTACATCATCCACCTATTTGTTTACATATGGTTGTATTGTTGCACATGCAGAGTCTTCAATGTAAATTTTGCACCTTTGATATTGTGTTTTATAATGCTATATTATTATTTCAATTAAAATCAACTATGTTACTTAATTATAAAACTTGGTGAAATTACTTCAGTTTGTGTATTTGTACTATAACACTGATAACCGTGATGTCTTCTCAGGAGCACCATGCTGTTGTTCTCCTGACGCGCGGTGACGCTCTCACTGGATAACACCAGAGAGCTAATCACAGCTACTGTTTGTGTGCAGTGCTGCTTTGTAAGTAGACGGTTTATCCTTGAATAAATGCATTCATTACCATGAAAGTGTCATACGTGTATACAGTGAGCATCTTGTACGACACGTGCACCGGTTATGGCATTTTAATACCGTGTTGCTACAGGTCCTGCCTTCACCCCCCCGCGGATGTCTCACCCTTGAGGATGACATTAGAAAAACAACAACAATGAAACAGTGATACAAATAAGCTGCAGAATGCCCTCATGTCTAGGTTATGGTAAGAGCCGGGGATGCTGCGATAGGCCGGGATGATCCCGCTGTTGAGATGAGGCGGTGGTGATTGGCTGGAGCCAGCTGGGGAGGAGATCCCTCTGAAACACTAATCAGAGCGTACTTAGCAAGGCCACATCTCCCCCTATTAATTGACATTCATTATTTAGAATGATTATTTATCCCAGCCAAATACCCAGAGGAGGTGTCTAAGTGTGTTGGGAGAATCCAGATCGCCTTGTGTTGTTTGTTAATTTTACAGCTGGGGGAAAAGAGGGGAGGGTGACTAGAGGCCTGCGTGTGTGTGTGTGTGTGTGTGTGTGTGTGTGTGTGTGTGTGTGTGTGTGTGTGTGTGTGTGTGTGTTTGTGTGAGTGTGTGTGAGGGGGGTTGGGGGGTTGGAAAAATGTACAGGAAGTTAGTTTAGCCTCTTGGATGAGGAGCTGGGGTGCGAAGAGAGAGAGAGAGAGAGGGGGGGGGGTTCAGCTCTGTAATAATAGCATTCATTAAAGGAATCTGATTCGGTTGCAAATCAACGCCGACTGACTTCAAACAATTAAATGTTGAAAGCAGTGAGGAACACGACAGTCCGGCTATTTAAGAACCACTCCCTGAGGGGACACGTGTTTTCAGACAGACTCCTTTACCTGAACTGTTATTTTGTGGCAACTTCAGGAAAACTTGATGCAAATTTAACTCTGGCCACTCGAGGTGAGACAATAATAATAGGAGACCTAGTTTGACGATGCAGTGAAGCACCACGGGATCATGGGAGTTGTTTGATGAAAATCTCCCTGAAGCCACGCGGGCACAAATCAAGGGTCACGGATGAGGAGGTATTGTATTAAAGTTGTATGTTAGGCAGCAAAGGCAATGATTCATCGTGATCCATTACAGGTCACCAATACAAACACGGCTATACAGCCAAACGACTAATTGCCTATCAGTGTGTTTGCCCCGGACATTTGACAGGTGAATCAGATGTGATTAAAAGGCAACCAAAATGAAACACCTCGAATTAAATCGGGACTGTTAGAAACCTTCTGGATATTGTAAGTTCACAAGTCAACAGAACATTTAACACAGATCTAGTTGTTTTTTTTTAAGACATTTTAATGAAGAGTTGTTTCATATTGTATCTTTAAGCAGCCAAAGTAACTAACCTCTGTAAAACAAATCAAGGTCGAACTCAATCTTGCCACAACTCAAACTTTAAGTACGTCTCTCACTCCAGCAGCTGTGTGATTTAAACTCACTGTGAGAAACCGAGTGTCGAGACTAAGCCAATAATCACAACCTCGCACAACCCCTTCTATTGCTCGTAATAATTCAAGTCAAAACCGCAGCTTGATCTTGAGAAGTTCATGAACTGCCTTCGACCACAGGACCTGCAGACCTGAGAGAGGGGAGGGGAGGGGGGGGGTACAGTCATAATTCACTGCAGCAATGCGAAAGTCCATTAAAGAATATTGTGTCTGTGACACTGTAAACAGCAAAGTCTTTTCCTCTGACAGCTTGAGGAGGATCGAGTGATGATTCATGATTAACCTTATTAACCTTTAACCACCGCAGAGGGGAGGAGGCTGCGAAGTCACTACTTGTGTTACATCACAGGTTGGCTGGGAAATTATTCCTTTCTTCTCGTTAAAAGACATTCTCTGAGGCCTCTTGCCTGATTGACAGGACAGATAGCGGAGATGGAGGAGGACATGCAGCAAAGTCCCTAACACATGGCCGCTGTAGGAGGACTCAAACCTTAGTATGTGGGTGCCACATGTATTCTTTTCTATTAGAAAAATCCAAATCACACAAAGTTTTACCCACAACAGTTATTTTGCTTATTGTCATTTAATATATTGTTTCTATTTGGTCACTTGTAACCAACTAGTGTGTATAAAATAATAATAAAAAAAATCTAACAGAGGACGGATTCATTTAAAAAAAACTCATCTACATCCAGACACTTGTAGATTTAATCTTTATCAGCAAAGCGCTTCACTACAACTTCACTAGCTTCTAAACCTTTAAGTGTTCTTAGCCTCCATTTTAAATTTCTAAAAACAGAAGCAGCCGCACAAGTATAGAATACCCCCGCCCCGCCCCCCCCCCGAAAACACAAAAAATATCCCAAAATTGGGAGGTAGGAGAGTGAAGAACCATGGTTTTCCTCTGCCGTATGGTTGATCCGGTCCTGACACGTGGCCAGACAGAACAGAACTTATCAAACCGGATCCATCCTCCAGCTTTGACACTTGACATAGAGGTGGAGGGGGGAGGGGGGGTGAGGCGAGTGTGTGTGTGTGTGTGTGTGTGTGTGTGTGTGCAAGAGATGCACACAGCGCACGTACAAGGTACACACATACATGCTGACCCACATATACACACTCGTACACACACTGAGTTTTGGAAGGCTTACCTTCACCCCGCTCCCTACATGATACTAATTATCAAGTATTTTCTGTCACTGCCCCCCCCCCCCCCCCCCCCCAACTAAAAAAAAACTCTAAAACATGAAGACAGACCAAGTGTAACTGTATCTAAGGACGCCAGCCAATAACAGCACATAATACTGGTCATTCCATTGGCTCCTGGTATTCCTTCATTGCACGCAGCCAGTCAGCTTACACCTTACTCAATGGAAATACACCGATATACAGCATTAATGTTAAAGGGAGAGAGAGAGAGAGAGAGAGAGGAGAGAGAGAGACGGAGCGAGGGAGTGTGTCAAAATGACGAGTGCAAAAGGAGAGCAAAACAATAAAGCACACAGGAAGGACGGAAATGGACAATAAGCAGCTGAGAGTGAAAAACAAGAGAGAACGAGTGGAGGGACAGAAATAGAGAGGTGGAGAGAAACAGAGGGAAAGTGAGGAAAGGAAAGAGAGAAGTCCATTTACCACGGGGAGGCAGAGCTGGAGGGAGAGGCTCCTTGGGAGACAGATGAAAATAATGAGGACTTTTCTGTCAGGAAAGATTTACAAATCGTACCAGTGTTATTAAAATTTAAAATCTCCCATTTTTTTCCTCTCTTTTTCTCCCTTCCCACCCTCTTCCTCCCTCCCTCGCTCTCTTCCTCTCCCTGTTTTTTCCCCTCCTCTTCCAGCAGCACAGCCTTATTACCAGCTCTAATGAGCACCGGGATACACCTCAGCTGTGTGTGTGGTGTGTGTGTGTGTATATGTACGTGGGGGTGTGTGTGTGTATGTGTGTGTGTGTTGGGGTCCAGGTCCCTAATGCCAGTTCCATCAGCGTCCCAGATTCCCCAGTCCTTTCAATGATACACACGTCTGTGCCCACACAAAACTCAGGAGGGTGGGCACACAGACACACACAAAACACACAGACACACGCACACACGCCACAGCTTTTGATGCCTCTCAGAGGTGGCTGGACATGCACACACAGACATATAGACACACCTTTCAGACAGACAGATAACACCCCTACCACCAAAACAAAAACAGTTCTCAGTCAGACAGACATAGGCAGATAGGCCCAACCCACCTAAACACACACACACAAACACACACACAAACACACACACTAGCTCCACAAAGAACAAACTTAGCAGCAGAGTTGCATCTCCCAGGCCCTCCCCTATTCCTCTGCTTTCACTAGTAGACCAATAAAATAAAAATCAATGGCTGTCTGAGCCATTCTGGCTCTCCTCCCTCCAAACCCTGGGAATATACAGCATGGGAGGGGAGGAGGGGATGAGGGGAGGAGGAGGGGGAAGAGGAGGGAGGGAAGGATCATGTGTTCACAAATGGTTTGAGTGATGGACAAGAAGGCGGAACGCTGGTGGGGGTAAGTTCTAACTAATGCATGGACGTGTTATCACAAACTAATACAAATAAATGTTTAATTGTGGAAGCACATGTGCGCACACCCCCCCCCCCCCCCCCCCCACACACACACAGGTACTGTCTGAGTTCGCACAGACATGACAAATAAAGGGTGGAGATGCGCCTGCGATCAATCCATCCCGAGTGAAGAAAGGTGAGAAACTTGCGACGCTTCAGTCAAGTGAACGAAAAAGGAAGAACAATCCAGAAACAATCAGACGGGCTCATGTTGCGCCGCAGACATAATGAATTGACCTGTTTGTTGGAGAGATCTGATGCCTATTGCCCCCAAGGGGTGTGTTCAAGCTAAATTATGACTTATTTTAAAACACACAGACACACAGACACACACACACGGAGCGGGGCTATAATTGCAAGCCGTTAACTGTAATTATTTAAAGAAGTCCCCAACATCATGTAATTCCCCAAAGAAAAACAATATTAAGAGGGCACTCACATACTCACTGTGCACTTAAGATAAATAGCCCATTACTAACCACGTACAAAAGCATGATATTATACAGATTATAGAGATTAATGTTAAGAGATCTAATTGTAAAGTTTGACACAAAATCCAAAACAAAAGATAGGAGCCTTCTAAAACACTGACTGACAGGTTAATTCACAGACCAAAAACATTTATGAGAATTTTTTGGTTTGATATTTGTTGCTGGTGTAAAATGTTTTTTTTTTTACATGCAATTGACAGTTAGAGATTTCAATTGTTCTCACGTGGAATTGGTGAATTGGATTTTTAAAATCAACTTTCTGTCAATCGATCAATTGATTTATCAGTTTTGCTTTAAAAACCTTTCATTTAGGTATGAAAATAAACCTTTAATCAAAAAAAATGTGGGCTTTAAATCTATTGTCATTCCACTAGGGAGCTACTATAATGTGCTGTACATTCCAAAAACATGTAACTAACACTGAACAAATCCAATTTTTTCATTTGATCAAAAATATCAAACTTATTTCTAAATTGAATGTTTTTTTTTTTTATCCTGTAATCGATCAAGCTTCTTTGATACTTTCTCTTGTGGAGATTATTGATCCCCGAAACGAGTCACGGACATTTTTTTTTAAATGCGTATTGACGAAAACGATTTTTTTCACAAGTGAGAAAACTGACATAAAGATGGACAGGTTTTTATTTGGAGGACGTGGTCTGAGCACGGTATTTCATGTCCGCCTGGTTCTCCTTCCAACAACTTGATGCGGGAGGAGAGCGCCAGGGCTCTACGAGTTCATCCATTTTTTATTTGGCGGCCAACAACCCTGGCCAGCTGCAGCCCCGACTGGGACCCAGTTCTTTCCCGGAAAAAGTATTGAAGGAGGAAGGAAGGGAGGGCAGAGGAAGAGTGAGAGGAGAGAGAATAGAAGGAGAGGGAGGTAGGAAGGAGCGTGGGAGGAGAGGAGGGTGTCTCTGCAACACTATGTGAGGGATGAAAGCAGGATGGAGAGAGAAAATGAGATGTAGAGGGAAATGGGAAAATAGGCCGAGTGGGTGAAGGAGAAAGAGAAAGAGAGAACACATTGCAACTGTGTGTGGAATTTTTAAGAACTTTTTTTTTTGCTTTGCCGGCAGCAATTTTCAGGTAGCTGCTGCAGCTTCCCCTCATCGCGGTGTGATGTACAGGCGGCTCTGTGAGCTCCATACATACACAGATCATTCCCCTGCCTGAACCCTCCCCCCCGCTCACCTCCCTCTCTGTCTCTGTCCACCTGTGTGTCCACTTTCTGTCCCCGTATTCATACATTCTGCTCTTACATTGCTTATATTCCACTCAGCTTTTCTACCTTTTTTATTTTTCCTCAACTCCAATTTCTACACCTCTCTTGGTCTCGGTGAAGAGACGTGGTTATACAAAACATTTTCTTCCCCCCGAATGTTTGCCCCTTGTTCTTTATCATACTAGTTTTATACAGAAGAACGTCAACAGCCCTAATTTATAATCACAGAACGTGAGTTCATTTGAGGCTTCTGTGACCACGTCAGGTTCTTGTTTTAGAATCCTAGAATGAAAAATTAGATGATTTAATTATTTGACCAATCACGAATAATTGCTCGTCATTGCAATACGGTCACAGATTTGTTAACTGTGCCAAGTCCACAAACAAGAATGTTTTTTTTTTAAGGTTGTTGTATAACAATATAATTACTAACTAGAATTGCACCCAGAAGTAAACATACCTCTGCCAATCCCCCTTAAATTCAATCAAGCTGCGACAAACTGCACACACTCATAGATATCAGTCTACTAGATATGATTATTTTATTTTTTAAATCAACATTCATGTATTATTCCCTGGGAAACTGGTAAAATCCAAACCAAGCAATTTTTAAGAAATCTAATCCTAATCCTGGTCTGCATTGGGGGCTTCCCTGACTCCCCCCCAACCAGGTTTTGGTGGTAATCTAATCCTATATTCCTTTTTGTGAGGTAGTAACGCTTACAGAACTACAAGTGTTCCGTGAAGGATTATTTTGTAGTTGTCGTGTTGTTAGACTAAAAACTGAACTCCCTGGCCTCGGCACAAAAGGAGCAGGATTTTGTCATGTGAGCTAAACGACAGCGGGATGAAGATCCCTTTGCAACTGTGTTATGGTCATTGTCAAGCTTGCCTGGGATGGAAAGGAAATCCATATCCATTACTGGTGTGAACAAACCAGTGTTTGTGTGCTCGGTGTGTGCTGCTGGGTTTGCAGACGGCTCACAGTGTATTTGGACTCTAATGGTGAAAACATTAAAGTGTAACTGACAGGTTCTCCATTCGACAACAACTTGACTTGGGGATTACAGAATGCACAGATGCAATATTCCTGTAACATAGCTGACATTCCTCACAATTTCTCCTTTCTGCTAAGATTTTCCCAAAACACAAAATCCCCCTTGTTATACATTCTACGAGGGCCAGGGGCCAGCTGCAGATCCGATTACTGGCCCTGGTGAAAAAGGGCGTAACATTAGCCATTAGAGCTGCAGGGCCTCAAAACTATGATGTCCATAAATTTTTATTGTTTGTTCAGTATTGAAATCTCATTAAATCACACAAATCACTTGTGTGCAATAGAGCTTGTTCTTTCGTGAGAGAAAGAAAAGGAAAGAATAGTGGACTGAGGTGCTAAGGGAGCATTGGACACCTGAAGCAAGGGTTGATAGCCTCTGCATGATTTGTTACTGACGCAACATAGTAACAGAGTACAGGAGAAAAAGACATTACAATGCATACAGTTTTTCTTTTTGCTGAATTCCTGTCATGGAAGCCGGGAGTAAAACATCCACAGACTGAGACCAGACACCATCTCGTGTTATTGTGAAATATGAACGTCTTTATGCTCACTGATGAAATGTTTAGACTCCAAATATAAAAGTATCCTCAACAGTAAAAAGTCACTTTTTGAGAACAGTAATTTATAAAAGCTATAATAATTGTGAAAAAACTCATCAAATATATATAATTTATTTAAATATTTAATATAAGTTAGAATCAAGGTTTTTATCTTCACAAGAAATTTGTTTCTGCTCAGATTGAAACCATTCATGAGATGGATGCTTTAAAAAAAGAGCTTTGTTTAGGATTCCACGACAAAGAGGCCAGGAGGATATTAGTGTTTACGTCTGACTCTTTATAATAACTGCTCGGGAAGCTCCTCCACATGGTGTTTGTTTGCCATTTTAAATCGTCTCTCCAAATATTTGCCTCAAGTCCCGTGTGGTTTGGGTTTTTGCATCCTGTGTGTATTCAGACACAGATGATGTTGTGAAATCGGCCTTTCATGAAGAACAAATATCATCTTCTCCCTTTTTACAATCGTCCAGGCTGGTTATAAGAACTTGGATTTCAAATAACGAGAAGCTGTGTAAAATAATGTCTGGACAAGTGAATACTATGCTGGGTCAAAATAAGGTCGATTTTGAAAACAAACAAGGGTGACTGTGTGGTCCATGCGGAACAAGCAGCTTGATTGATGACCTGGTTCTTTCAGTGTGTAGTGTAGAGAACCTTTAACAGCGAGGTAATCCCATCAGGCACATGACAGCAACAGATTTCTAAAGATAGAGAAATTAGGATTTAAGTGGGGGGGCTAAACTCTTCTCATCGGGATGGCAGCGGGTCCAAAATTAGAGGAAGTCGCTCACACTTGTTTCCTTTGTTGGTATCCAAAGGTTAAAGGTTGTGTTGACATGTCAGTGTGGACAGGCTGCAGACCCTGGGTTCAGTGTCAGGGCTACAGGCGAGCAGAGAGAGGAAGCCGTTTCATGAACTTGACCGTAAGACACTCTGGCACCTTGCTCTGTCCTGCAGGTAGGAAGCGACTATCCAAGCAAGTGTTGAGTAAAATGTGTGATAGCTACAAGAGTGTCTGGCAGTCTGCTGTGAAATAACTTACAAGACAATCACGGATCATGTAAACCATCAGGTGCGCCAGCAGAACAGAAGGAAAGGGGAAGAGCGGGAGACTGGGAGAGGGAGAGAATGTAGGGGTATAATGTCATCCCACAACCCCCCATTTGACACTACAAGGCAGGCTTTAGTCAGTCTAAATAATCCATGCTGTTCCATTAAATTTGCAGACTAGCTTCCCTAGAACCTATGTCTACGCCGAGGCAGTCTGAGAGAGACAAGAAACGAGGGCTCAAGCTGGGGAAGCAGAGAAGAGGAAGTTGGATACTGGTTTAGAATAAACTTCTCCTTTTAAGAAATTGCCCAATAAATCACATAAAAGCCAAAATATGATGATTTATGAGGAAACTGAGACAGAAAAAGAAAGAGAAAAGATTCATAACCAGTCCTCGTGAGTGACACGATCATGATTCTCTTCCTCGCCCCCAAATCTCCCCCATTTCCACAGCCCATATAAAATAACCATTGGGAATGTGTGGGGGTGAAGCCACCAGTGTGACTGTGATTGTTGCAGTAACAGCGTTATTGACTTGTTGCTCCCGCTACATTTGCTTAGTTCTCTGGAGGCCCAATCAATAGACTCTGGGCTCTGAAGCCTTGCTAATCAGGGCCTGCAGCCATGCAGGGTCAGCATTCTGCAAAAAGGAAAAAAACTGAAAAAAAGGGTGAAGGTGAAGAAGCAAGTAAATGGGAGGAGATAGGGGGGCAACACACGGAGAAGAAGAGGAACTTTGAGGGCTGACGATGACAGCCCGAGTTAATCGACTCAGAATTCTCCTTCAATTTATTTTTTTTCCTTCCACTGCTAGACGTAAAACTCATGTGGCATCCTCTCTCTCTTTCCCGGCAGCGGCGTGGGCGTGAGGCACCATGAGAGATGCAGATTGCTGCTTCACCTCTGCTTTTCGTGTGAACTGCAGTTCAAAAGTCAAGGGGCACCACGGCTGCTGTGGGACTTCTCGAAATGCAAGAGCCAATCCATATTTGCAGAATGCAGTTGTGAGATCCTCTGGAGGATCCACAGTGCTTGACACAGATATAGGAGGAGGGAGTTAATCTGGAGCGGGTTAACATAATTAATCAGAGGGGAATTTGAAGGTAAACCTATTTCAAAAACGGTCAAATGTGCTTAATGACACAATAACACGCTCCCTGTTGTAAACCTCAAAGGACTTTTGACTCTGGACGCCCTATAGACATACACATCTTTGTTTTTTCTGTGATGAAATGGATGCACCTGGTCACAGTGATGCTGATGCTACATTGAGTCCATTGAATCCTGTCTTTCTGTATCCTTGAGTTTGGTACATCGCAGGCCCCCCCAATGGAAGGCTATGGGAAATTCATTGGGGAACTGCCCATTAAATATGAATGATCTAGTGGAGCGAAGTGGGTTTTCTGACTGTTTTCTTCCCCCTGGTGTCTGTGGTCACTGCTGCTCTGAGAGACTTCCACAAGAAAAAGAACCAAAGAGGAAAGGAGAGGATGCAAATAGAAGAAAAGGCCAAAGAAGGGTAAGGAAAGGGCTAGAGGGGTGTATGGGTGTTCAATACTTTCCTTTTGAGGGGCCAGAGTCAGGTTGGCTTCGGCACAAGCAGGGTCCTGGTACACATGTCCCTCGGCTTCAAGACAAACTTGTACACTGTTTGTATCGTTGTTTTTCCTCTTTCTCAACACTCCTTTCTTTTGTGGTGTCAGTGAGTAAATTGGGATTCCTGTGCCCAGTGACACAGATGAGAAGGAGAGGTGTTGTTTTTTTATATCAGCTTTCAGGTAGCTTCTTCCAGGCTTTGTGGCAAACTAAGGCCGAGAACCAACTATAGGATGGAACTGATATCTGACTGCGAAAGTCAATAGCTGAAACTCTGCGCAAATAACTTTTTGAGAAGACCAAACTTGAGGCCTTAGATGTTGTATAACAGGAGGATAAACAATAATAAACGTGACACAACAGAACAAGTCCTGAGACAAATGGACGAACTTCAATGCGAATATTCAAACCTTATTGAAAAAAAAAACACACTGAGATGGAAATATTCTCATCAATGGAGCCCTGTTCTCTGTGTTTGCCACAACCCCTCGCAAGAACCCCCCCTGAAATACCAACACCCACCATCACAGCACAAGTGGAAGTGCAGGGTCAGCAGTGTCCCCTCCGGCCTTGCTGACCAACAGTCTAATAATCACCTTCCTCCTGTGCTGTCAGGCCTACAACCAATGGATCCCTCGTCCTGCCTTTGCCCTCCATCTCCACTTATACTGGGGGCTTTACGGAGCGGCGCTGCTTCGATACATTAAAACTGCTGCCCCATGATCAAACGAGCAAATACCTCCCGGGTCAGCAAAGGGCTACCCCACGTCAGTTAACAATGCAGCATTTAAACATCAGTTCGTATGCAAAGCGGCTGGTACACAGGGGAGGAGATGGGCGGCAGGAGAAAGCTGAGACGCAAGGCCTGGACCGGAGAGATAATGAGCGCGGGAGCACACAGGAGAACATCGGCAGCTATTTAACGCGCCTGTGTCAGCTCCTACACAGCTTTATGATGAAAATATAAGATGAGAGGCTCCATCAACATCATAACAAGGGTAAGCTAATGGCTGAGCGTGTATTTATCTTGCAGACTCAATATTAATGCGTTAAGATTCCGGACAACACCGAAAGATTTGCTTCGTAAATCTCAAACCACCAATTGTGCTTTAATTTAATCATGTTGGTGCCATTTCGATTAAGTTGCCTCTATTAGCTAATAACCTTTAAATACAAGTCATGGAATAATAACAAATCAATGTCAGTTCAAGGAAGCGATCATTTTTCATAAGTGAGGCCCATTTCTGCCCGAGCTGGATGTCTACACGAGGCCATAAGGAAGTAGGCCCACACATAAAACAAACAAGCCAAGGTCATATTTACTCACAAGCTGAAGTGCCGACGAGGCCGTTATTTGTACATTTACCTTCACTACTTTCCACCACCGTGTTTTCTACCCTAAAACAAAACTCACAGATGCAAATCAAATATTTCACAAACACAAAAAAGTGTGTCTTTTTTTATTGCGAAGAACCTCTTTAATAATGAAGCTCAGGGGTGAAGAGGTGAAAAATAGTTTTTTTTTTTCTGGCTTACCCCTCTCTCCCTCTGCCTACTGCTTGGTTAACCGACTGACCTGCTGTCAAAGGAGCCTTTGTGAGTGCGCTTTGGCGGAAGGCCAATCAGATCCTCCGGCTTGTCTGTCTCAGAGAGGAAAATGGCGCCCCTGGTATGCCATCAGCGGCAGCAATGTGCAGACAGTCTGACTGCTGAGGCAGGCTTGGCTTGCTGTGGCCCTTCCAAAGCTATGCTGGAGGAATTACCTGTCTGGCCCACGGCCAGCGAGGCTCGTTCCATGAGGGCCGCTGGTTATTTATCTGTTTATTCACTTACACCTTGTGCACACTGGCACTTTCAAAAACATTTAAACTCCTTAAAATCCACTTCCAAAGGTTCTGACAAACATTCTCCAGTGAACTACACAGGTACATGGGATATGAGCCTGTTCGAGGGTTAAAGTTTGCAGAGTTATGACATGACGGCTCCTATTTCAGATTTTAAAACTGGCAGGTTTTGATACCAATGATACCAATGTCTCCTTTCTAACTACAGTAAAAGAAGAAAACTTTATTTTAACCAGACCCACGTCAAATATCAAACGGCAGTCAAACCTGACAATGCTTCTGTCAGGCCTGTATCTCTGCAACAGTGACAATGACATTGCAAATTATCAATTGTGAATTTCTTTTGCACTGGAGGAATGACTATGACAGAGTTTCAGCTCGTTGGCTTTAAGACTGATAAGAAATTAATTGAGATCTATGTCAAACAAAAGTTTAGCACCCAAAATTATTAACATCTCCCAACAATTGAAAAACCCTTGAGATGACAAATCATTTGTCTTAAAAAATACATTCTAAAGCATGATAGAAGTAGTGTTGAATGAATATCGATTTAATTAAGACCTGCCTGAATGTATTTAAGACAAAGAAATTGATACTTTAAAACTTAAAAATCAAATAATGACTCGATAAGACCCAGAGGAAACACTGTGATGAATCACTATTAAAAAAATGATAAGAATGCATACAATTCCTTGTCATGTTATATAGAATACAGTAGCCGGAATATTCCATGGGTGGGTGAGACTGTGGAAACTCCCAAATGTGAAAACAAATCAAACAGGGAAACGAACACAAACACTACACACAACAAGAATACAAGTTCTGACAAAGCCCTGGTTTACACTAAACAGAGATCACAACTAGCTCACTGTACGATCCCTGTTTACCTCCACTATGCAAAACCTGCCAGAGTAAAATGCAACCGCTCGACAAAGTGTCACTTGTGACACATCATCTGAGGAAGCAAGTTTTTAAGCTCCTGCTTCAGAAACAAACTTCCGACAGCCAGGGATGATGAAACAGAGCGGATCCAAAATTATTCTCGCGCTCCTCAGAACCTGTTAAACCCGCTGCAGCCTGGAGCATGCCCCTCACCCTCCCCGCAGAGTGAGAGAAGGAAAGAAAGTAAGAAAAAGGAAAGGGCAGGAGAAACTTGAGAAAAGAAGATGAAGAAGGATTATGAGGGTGAATGTAGGAACGCTAAACTAGTTAATATTATTTAGAATTGTGAATATCGAACGAGCGTACAGGACCTTACGTAATGTGCCTGCATGCAGACAAAAGCCCCCCCCCCCACAACAATTTATAAAACATACATCTAAATGTACGCACTGAGACATATTTCGAATGACACTCTTGCCGGATCATAAACCTCTGCGTGTTTAGACGCAAACAGAAACGTGACTCTTGGCAGCGCTCACATGTGCCTGTGAGCTCCTGGGGTGGGGTGAGGAGGGCAGTCGAGACTTGCTCATTTCACACGACGAGGCGAGCCAGGCAGGCAGCAGTAACAGAATCCAGCCATAAAACATGGAGGGAGTGGAGAAGGGGGGGGGAACGGAGGACGGTATAGTGTGCGTCCAACTGCCACCTCCTCTGTAGACTCGCTCTCTCCAAAGCACGTTCTCACAGTCACCTATTATTATAACCCCCTGTCTCTGTAGGCATGTCTGACACACGAGCCAAAAACAGGTGGGAATGTAGTTTATCATTACTCTGCCTGTCTTGAAACATAAAGATTATTATTAAGATATTTGATGAATTTTGTTACTGTCACTTTAAAGTCATTAAAAGCTCCCTTGGCCCGGTTAAAGGCCACTTGACAACTACAAACAAAACTAAATAAAAATGCTCACTTTTAAAAAAACATTTGTTGGTTTAAATGTGGCAGCACCGATCGCTTCATAATTTTCCTCCAAGAAGTCGAGGCCTTTTCATATTTAACCCTTTCAGCTATAAAACATTATCAAAGTTCCTCAGGTTCTCAGTAGGGGGTCTGCACCTCAAACACTGTCGACAGGAATAACCCTTATCCCCCGGTCCTCTCTCCTTCATTTGAGTTAAGTGCATCAGCTCGAGCATCCCACGCAATGAGAGGCAGTTTGAGGGGGGGGGGGGGGGGGGATCTTATGGGAGTGAAGGAGTGAGGAGAGAGAGAGGGAGATTTGATATGAGAATTAAAGGGATCAAATTCTTTCATTGCTGGACGGTCCTGTCGGTGATCCAAAGTTACACAGCATACCGAAATGTGGTATATTAAATAAGGCTTTGAGAAAAATCTTTCTGTGAAAAATAATTGGGTCATAACAGAGATCCAGAGGGCAGTAGTTTGTCGAGCGTTCCTGTGACTGAGCCGTTCTGAATGTGAGGCGGATTTCACGGGCCGTTCTATTCCCAGTCTGCAGGCCACAGTGGTGTGTAAAATGAGAGGAATGCTATGTTTTGGGAAATCTAATTTGAGGCCTGTGTTTGTTTTCCTGGCCTTATTTTGCAACCAGGAGGCTGGCTCCACAGCAGCACAACTCTCTTTTCCTCCAGTTTCACAACAAACATTGTCCAACACAACATCCAACAAAAATCCTCATTCTCCATCGACGCGAGGACATTAAACTGACATGGGCCTCAATTTGCTCTTCTCCTTCAGCAAGTCTATCTCCGTTTCACCACAGAATTAAGCAGACAGTTAATTGGAAGGTTATTCACCGTGTCACGGGAACATATGTGCATGCACATATATATATAGTTATATTTAAAATACACAAATATTAGCAGCCATCTTTTGGCAGCTAATTGCCACGTGTTCCCTGTGGGAGGAGAAAGGGGTGCTCGTTCGGTAATTAATCCTCGTTTGGAAAAGTAAATGACATTCATTAGTGGGGAATCGAGCCAAGTGCCATTATTTACATGGCAATAATCTGGAGCGCGCTGGTGCTGCTCTTTTAATGTTACAGAAATAACTCTAGGACAGGGGACGGGTACAGTTGCTTTCCTCCCTTTCCTCCATGTCTTCGCACCCAGGAACAATTAGGCCCAGGCGAACAGATGGGGACGCCTCTGAGTGAGAGAGCTCCTCTGAACGACTCTTCATCTCCTTCTTATCTCCTTCCCTCATCCGCATGCACTCAGGCATGTGCGCACTCACACAAACGCACAGCAGAAATAAAGACTAATACACAAAACAGAGCACTCACACACAAATATGCCACGGAAATAAATGTGCACACGCGCGCGCACGCTCGAGCACACAAGAGAGCAAACAAAGTACTAAAAATACTGAGCTAACTTTTAACATTAACTGTCGAAAGACGAGCCGCTTCCACGAGGCTACACCAGAACCTGTGGGCACTTTGAAAAACACTGGAGTGAAATGGCAGAAACTCAAAAGCTTATTGTTGAAAAAAAAGAAAAGAAAAGGATACTGGCTTTCAATATTGATGAAAAGCAAAGGTTTACATGGCAAATGTCAGCTGTTTTCTCCCAAGATGTCTTTGTTTTTCTTACCATGTGTATTATTTTTGTGTTGAGTGTATATTTTGAAGTCATAATTGAGAAACTCTCTTGTTCTTTGGTTACCAAAGTAGGTCGCAATGATCAAAATGTTACATAATGGGCCATTTGTTGCACAACCTTGAGTTTTTCCACAATGGTACGGCCTTCTGCACATTGTACGACTACCTCTGAATGGAAATCTACGAAAGTAAAGACAAAGCAGACCTATGATCTGCAACAACTACAAAACCTCCACAACTGCAGGCTTGTACTTTTTAAATGAGAAAAGGCACGATGAGAGGATGCACTGAAGAGAAAAGTGGCCGTCAGCTTTACTTACTTTGGATATTATATAATCACCTTTGGCTTGTATGACTAATTCTAAAGTAAATCCAATCTAATTTAATTCAAGTAATTTTTTCCTAGTTTACAATGGCATCATTTTTTCTCTAGTACAAGTACAAACAAGAGTAGCATTATGTGGAGTGTATGTTTAATATGGACCTCATGAGGAGAAGTTGATGCCAGGAGTAATTACAACAAGAAATGGAAATCCAAATAAACAAACGAGGTGCGCTAATTATTGAACACTTAAACCCAAATGTGACAAAAGCTCTTTGTGTCTGAAGATGGTTCATAAAGCAATGGGGGCACATTTTCATGTAAGTTTGGATTGTGGACCGGATGAACAGACAGGCCCTTTTGTTGCTCTCTTTCACGTCTTCACTCTGTGATTTCTTAAGAACAAGTGGTTTGAATAATTGATTGATGGAATTTGGGCGAGTTTTGGCATCATTATCCCCACTGACCTGGATCCTGACAGGAGTTTTAACTTTATCCAACATCAGGCAGCAAGTCGCAGGCATGAAGAGTGACACACCTGTTATTGTGCGACCTGCTACCCATCTTTGTCCCGCTAAGTACAATGATTAATGTATCAGTCCCTGGGGAACAAAAAACAGAGGAGACAGAATTGAGCTTTTGCATCACAGTTTCAGCCTTTGGCCTCCATGGTCATAGGGGATATTCCCCACTCCCTCTGTTGACGCTGCCCTACAAGGAGTGTCTTCAGAGAGTCTACCACCCTTCTTTACCTATAAGATTAGGTGACATTATCTTGTGTTTGCTGCCACCGAGGAGGCAGTCCCGAACCCGTAAGGCTTCTTCCTTCGTCGTATTCTGTTACATCTCCCGGACAATGGAGGCTATCAAATAGACAAAGGCTAAATATCTCTTCGCTCCTTCCTCTTCTAACTGCTGCATCTAAAACCACTCCTAAACTGTTTACATGTGAAGTTACAAAAAACAACAAACCAAGAGCATTGGTCAAGGTTATGTTGAAAGTTTTTGGCTTTTCAGTGAAATAAAGACTGTATAATAGTGTGTAGTGTGTTGACATAATGTTTGTCTCCTGTTTGGGACCAAACTTGAAATTTCGTCCGACTTGCCCTATTTCCTCCCTTGATTCTGACCAGATGCGGTGTTGTTGATTTAGCTACTGGGAGGACTTCAGCCTAGTATGACCTTTCCTGAGCTGAAGGGAAAACTTCCCCAAGAAATCCGATAAAATCCAGGGCGCGGGCCTCGGTAATTCGTCCATCCACCTCACCACACTTCCGCGACCTCTTTTCCTTCAGCCACCCCCCACCAACCACCAATCGATCTGCTTATCTCTTGAGATCAAAGGCTTGCACCGCCGTTGTACATTTAGACTTGGCTGGGTCCTCCCACATCATGTCTAAATATTAATGATAATAAAGTCTCACACCCATCCCTGTGTCAGGCAATTACAGCCAACATTGATCCTCAGCTCTCTGCTCCAATTAGAACTCAACCCTCATAATGCGTCCTGGCACATCAAAGAGTAAGAGCCATTGATCCACTCCTGGATCTTAACGTTTACCGTTAGGAGAGCAGGTGGGGGGATGTGGTGTGCTGTGGTGGGGAGGAAGCAATATTCTGACTAGAGAAGAATAGGGGAGAGAAGAAATCATTTTATCCAGCCAGTCAGGTGAAGGAAGTACTGAAACTCAGAGGGTGAGGCACGGCAGAGGGGGCTCAATAATAACGGACATTCTGACAGTTCAGAAGGCAACTAGCATCCGGAACCCTGGAAAGACTCCTTCACAGCAGGGTGGCTACACTAAAAACTGGAAACTCTCATTTCTTTTAATTCTTACAGTCCAAAACAGAAGACAGAGGAAAATAAGCCACATTTAACAAGCAAAGGCTTTCTTAAATGTCCTGGTGCTGAGGTAACTGGAGATACCAGATCCCCAAGAAGCAACTGAAAAGTCAATTTGTGAGTTCAGCTTAGGGACAATAGATCCTATACTGTTGCCCATCAATTAAGTCTCACTGCCAGGTTTTCAGGATTACGCCTACTTCTTTATATTGAAGACCGAACCACAACCAAGCTTAATAAACAAGCAGGAATAAACTCCGGGAGTTTCTGATCGCGCTTATACAATACAGGTCTCACTGGGAGGCAAGAAAAAGATTCAGCGAAACATGAGCTATCATGTCACCTCCCACATCTATGTCTTTAGGCCAACTTTCCTTGACAACTGACCTTTCTGACATCTTAAAGTTGGAGGAAAGAGAGATATTTTAAATAGACTACACCATACCGTTCTACAACTCCACATGGAGAGAGATACAGAAACAACAACAGGGTAACAATCTGACCCTATGAGTCAATAGTCAGCGACACGTTACCATTAAACCAGGGACATTCCTTGTACAAATGAAGCTAAACAATCTCACTGTTGACACCATTATTAGACAGGGCTTGTTGTTATGTTCTCTCTCGGCTGGACTGATAGCTCTGATAGTCCTGGCCTGGGGCACGACCTCACAGCCGCCTTTGTCACAGAGCTGGAGGAAGGCTTGTCCAGCGCTCGGGGCTACAATGATTCTCTTCATGGCACCATAATACGCTGAGACGCTGTGCAACCGGAATGCAACCCAGTGGTTCGTGTATCTACAATTAATTGACTGACTGTGGCTGGCTTTTTGAGGCTTGGCTAAAATATGTTGAGCATTAAGGTAATGGCGCAAAAAAATGAAAAAACAGGCAAACAAAACTGCACCAGTTTAATTAGTAACAACCAAATTATATTACTCATTAATCGTGAGTTCTGGAATCTATACGGAATGACTATAAATCCTTGGATAGGGAATGTGGACTGTTGTCTTTGTGTGTTGAGGTTCATTCAAAGGTCATGATAGAGACATTGTGTCAACTACTTCCATATTTAAAGTATTCACAATTATTATGTTATTACTATAGATATGTTGAAAATGACAATTCCTCAGTTGAAATCTATCCATAAGAAACACTGAACAGGTGTTAAATCACAAATCGAAAGGTTTTAAAATCTACAAGTCAATCCAGTAATCTTTTAGGCCATAAGCAATTAATCTAAACCTTTTCTAAATGATTCTGTAAACTCTTAACACCTTCAGCTTTCAAACAGAACTTGTTCGTGTACAATATTCGTCCCTTTTCTCGACCCACTGTCCTCTGACTGTGGTATCCCTCAGTATTATACGCTTTGCTAACATGGTGCTTTGCTTCGACTCTGTACTTCAGTCCTCACCAAACGATGTAATTAAAGATTGGTGAAATGAAACCAGTGTTTAGAAATGGTTTATGTCAAGTCTGTTCTGAAACGCTACACCACAGGGAAACTTTTAGATGGGATGGGTGTGCATCAACGTCTTGTTAAATAAAACAGAGTCTTGGCCTGTAGAGAAAAACATCTAACCGACAGAGCCTCGGTGTGAGCCAGGTCAAAGGACGAAGGCTGTGTACAATAGTAATGCGACGGTAACTGCTGGAAAACATTTGTTGTTGGCTGGGATATCAGGCTCCTCACTCCTGTGTGATACTCGGTGATGCATTCAGGTCAGCTGAGGAGAATGAGGGGAACGGCGGGCTCCACAAACAGGGCGGGAAAGTGACACCGGGATGTTAGGCCAAGACATCAATGTCCTCACAACTTCCCTTTAACACTGAAGCAATGTTAGCCCTGGCGCCATCAGAATATGGGGTTGGGGTTAAAGTTCACACGAGGGTTGACAGGATGTACCCATGTGACCGAGCAAACATTTGGACAATAAACAAAGCAGCTCTACATTTGAAATGCATAGCTTTTTAGGGCTTCCAGTGATCGTTTCGAAATAATTGGATATCTTTGTGGCTACTGGGATAAGATACATATAGTTGCTGTGATGCTTCAAATAAACCATGTAATTCTTAAACTAGTGAGATTTAAGGTAAATCCCTACGATAGACTAAATTATAGTTATAAAGGAACACAAAGGTTGGGGCTGAGAGAACATGAACTGTTGTTGAAAGTTATCATCACAAGACCTTTACATGACTTTTTGCAAGTATCTTAGTATACATGAATTTTTGTAAATTCTGATTTAGCATTCATTTTCTGCTGTTACCAGTAGGATAGTAATCATCATCCTCATAATAATACTCTGGTGAAGAGCACGTTATGTTGTCAGCAATTTCATTTTCACAGCCCTGCAAGAACTCTTGCAGATGGGAGATGGGCTACTTAAATGTGGAGGTAAAGTGAATATATTTATGCGTAAATAACACTAACATTGACATATTACTCTACAGGGTTATTAACTGAATAAAAAGGGGTCAGTTGTCTTAAATCCAGGCTTTTGTTACTGTCTGGAAAAGTCTGTTCTGTGAGCAAGGTTGTTCAAGCTGAGACAGATCACGATGGGATGATGTTGACCCTTGAGGTGCAAGCTAAGATCCCTGTCGCCACAGGGACGTGAGGATCGTGGTGTGAGCAGGGAAGTCTTCTCTCCAACTGGCAGCACGCCTGGCCTAGCACCAGGGTGCTCAGCCAACAGCTCCTTTCCTCTGTCAGACCCCCTCCCTCCTCCAACTCTTCCTCCACAGCCTCCTGGATGCCAGTCTGCCTGGCTGGTGTGGGCCAAACAAGCCCCATCCATAGGGCCAAAGGGGCAACGGAACTCCTGCCAGCTGGGCCAGCACTTCACGGCCGAGCACCACTCTCCAAACAAACAGTGCAGTGGGCCACAAGCCACGGGCAACATGGAACCTGTCATTACCAGCCGTGCATGGCTGGTTCACTCCCCAAAACCCAAGCCAGGCCAAGGGCTTGAATGTGTACTGCACTTGACTCTAGCAAATTTCTTAGCCAGGGGACGTCAAAAAGTAAGAGAATCCCATTTCAGAATTACACTGGATCGTTAATATATCGAAGTATGTATGTCTATTTACCAGTGGCAAATTGTTGAATTTGATTTTCAACACTTTTTTAAACAATAACAAGAAGAATTTTAAAGTCATGGATGATGAGTTCAAGACGTTTACACGAGAGGAAAGAACACGCCGGCCAAACAGTCTCTTGGGATTAACTGCATACCGTCTAATTATAAACATCTAGAAAACTTCCTATGGTCCCTGGGCTAAAATTGAATGCAATGGACATTGGAGTTCACTGGGGTTTTCTCCACTGATCAAGGCAGGATTTTGTGGCATAACTCTGCTTTGTCCTTACGATTTTGGCTCCAAAACATGATGATTTGAGGAATCCATCATAAAACGGTCTTTTTAACATCACTACACATGAATCAGTCAGAGGGAGGACCATCTTAATTCAGTGTCCAACCATTGCTTCCAGTGGAATGCACCACTCAGGCGAATGCATCTAAAAAGCCTCTCAGAGTAACTGAAGACCAATGATATTTGTTGTTTGGGGTTTTACTTTAAATTTAGATAAATGCATTACATGTATATAATGAATTAACCTATGGTCTCTAAGTCAAGGAACATAATGCAATATGAGCAGTAATTTATAAGTTATGCTGCTTAAAGATGCAACATTTCCATCATAATTTAATAAAATTCTCTGCATGTCTGAAACTCCACTGAATCTTGTAACAGGAAGAGGTACGATTGCTACTCTCACCACACTTTACTACTATTTAAGTTGAAGGCATTGAGAGACTCGCATTGTATTGCTGACATTCAGTATATAGCTTGCAAGAGATGCAGTTTAAAATAGTCTTGTATTTGTCTGAACATTAGTCATATTCTATAAGGTCAATGACTAACCTGAATTGAGTAAACAACGTCCAACTACAGCTCCTATTGATTTGCACTCAGGTCAACTCACTGGGACAAATACACTATGATACCAGACCACAGATCCTTTTGAGGTGATGAGATTTAATCTCGTCTATAGTATTGTACACTATCAACTAAAGACGGTGCATCATGAGAGTGGATTCATGGATATTCAATACACTGAACTCAAAAAATATGAAGGATTTCCCCCATTTACTGCTATTGACTAATAACATTTTGAAATGAAATGAGATGACTCAAGAAGAAAAAGGCAAATTTTTATTTACACTATTGGATCTTTTCTTCCCTCTTCTCTTAAGATGATTGGGTTTTGTCAGCAGAAAATCTCAAAAATGTTCGTATGAATTAAAAAGAAATTGAATTTTTACAGTAAACTGAATTTTTTGTTTGGATTTGGCAAGAAACTTTCAAAGATTTGTCTTCTACAGTTCAGCACTTGTCTTAACTGATTTACACATCCTGTAATGCCCTTCACAGCAAGCACCACCAAAGCAAAGTGGGAACGGGTGGAGTGATGGGATCGGTCCCTTTGACTTCCAGCCTTTGGGACAGGAACAAATAAAAAACCACAGAAATTCTATGTTTGTGTTTAGTGTAAAAAGCCCTCAAGGTTAGAAGATCTGTGTTTCGAAGAGGGACCAATCTGCTGTATGAGTTTTCTGACAGGAGCTCCTCTTGAATCCTGATGTCTACAAATGCCTCGGCTTTCAACCTTTTATGCTTTCTTTAAAAAAAAAAGTGGTCCTCTTTTTATTGTTTTTGCCCATTGTGATAAAGGGGATCTTTTATGCCATCAACAACATGGCAACTCTGCACTGCCTTTGTTTGATTGCACCATCCTGGGGGTCTGTTAGGATGAGATACAGACAAACATAGGCACAGTAAATGATTGATGGGTTAGAAGAAAATATTAAAAAGGAGGGAAAAAAGCAGTCAAAACTGAGCATTTGTAAATATTTCAAGCTCTTGCACCCTGCCAAAGAGAGATCTGAACAATAACAGCACAAACTATACTTAACCATCCATCCTGACGCAAACCCGAACTCGATAGCTGACTTGTTTTGTTGTGACTATCACTGTTTTAAAAAACAACTGAGATATCTTTCAGAGGAGGAAACCTATACACTGAAGCAGTCTAACCTCGAGACCCACTAGAGATGCATGGTTATCAGATGTAAAAATGTGAATTCTGGTATTTAAGAACACATGGGGGCTGAGGTTTTCCCTTTCCAATGTTGAATGCTTGCGTATGGTCTCAACAAAGATGTTGAGTGAAAGAATTAAATGAGAGTTGACTGCAAGAGAAGGGAAGGTATGTATAGTACAAGTGTTTGGGCAGAAGCCACTTTATCCTGGCAAGCAATGAAGCCCGAGAGCTACTTATCATTGCAAAGGGATCCCGTGACCACACAGGGTTCAAGATGGAATAGATGACATGCACGCATCGGTACGGAGCCTATTTAAAAGATATAAGTTACAGACTTGCCCCTTTTCTTCCCTGACACAAATAGTGGCACCCAGCATTACAGTGGCATTCCACAATACACCAGGCAGCTGTTGCATAGTGTGCCAAGAAGTATGCACAATGGCTTGCTGGGAGGGAACAACAGTCAGAGAAGAGACAATATGATAGATTCTAATTGCTTCAAAATGTCCTGAAGAAGGCCCCCTATTATCTATTTAAATCGGCTGATAATGGGAGGCTAGGAGGAGGAGATGGAGAAGGGAGGAGGAGGAGAAGGAAGAGGAGGGGGGGGGGGGGGGGGGCAACCTAGGCAGAGGGAGAAAACTATCCTCTGCGCTGCTGTCGCCTCATTATTTTCCGTCTTGACGGACGCCCGCGCTCAACCCCTGGATGAATGGCCCTGTGCTGAATAAGTTATCGCCAGACACACAAAGGGAAGAGTGCGCACCACAAACAACACAGCAGTACTGCAAAGCATGAATCTCCTTTTCCTCTCCTCCTCAGTCTTTTCTGCCCCCTCAAATCCCCCACCCTTTCCCCTGCTCCCTGTAGACGAAAGGCAGGCCCTGCCACAGACTGAGATCTCACCTGTAATTTCTACAGAAGCTCACAGTAGGTGGGGGGAAATGTAAGGCAGGAAGGATACAGGCATCTATGTTTGCTGGAAAGATATATACTTCCATTCCTCCATTTTGTTTCATCTGTCCTTTTTGTTTGTGCGGCTCTTCAGTGAAGACAGGGACCTCCTTTGGACAGCATCTGAAGATGTCTGAGAGGATGTCCCTTTGTTCTTCTTAAGACAGGGCCCACAGCATGATCATTTAAAATGGTTTTGGTTATAACTGATGTTTATTTTGTTTTCTTCTCTGTGTTCTTTGGACTGCTAGGGCTTGGCATAGCAAATCAAGATCACCTCTATACAATGCTCCCATGAGGGGGTGAATGAGAGGGTTCCCCTATAGCTGCTAAACGGGAGCTTGGGGAATAATGACAACAGGAACACGTCCATTTCTCGGCGGTTATGGCGATGGTTTGCTCCATGGCCGCCAATCCCTCCCGCTCGCTGTCACTCAAAAGTAGCAGTGGAACTTTTGGACAGCAGAGCCTCTTTCCCCTCTGACGGCGAAATCAGAGGGTGCCGTGGCCCGACAGGCGCTCGACGGCAGATCAAACAGGGCGGGTACCCTTGGAGTGACACCTGGAGCCACTTCAAGGGATGAGAGCGCCACTGATCTCCAGTCATCTCGTCAGAACGACAGTCTGTCAGGGTTAAAGAAGGAGGGGGGTGGAGCTCTATCAACCAGGATGGGATGAACGAGGTCAAACGAAGCATCACCTCAATGTCGTGGCTGGTTGACCCCAGAGCATTTGGAGAAGTGATGGTATAAAAAAGCGTTTTGTTGGAATGCTGAAGATCCGCATTGATCTGGGGACAACGTGATGGAGTAGATAATTGTGCTGATTTAGAAAATTCACTACAAAATAGGACTACCATTTTTTCACTGGTTATTATTTGATGGTGAATGCCAGCTACCATAAAATAGTTTAAAAAGAATATAAGACGATGTATTTTGGGTTTTTAAAACAATCTTAAGACTTTCTTCAGTCCACATTTGAAATAATCACATTTCAACTATGTCTTGACCTATTGAAAAACAGAAGCTGCTTGGGGCTGGATAACAGAGTGAGGGAGAAATGTAGGGAGGAAAAAGGGGCTTTGGCAGCCAGTTAAGCGAGTCAGTCCTCAACAGACAAATGCATCCCTTATATAAAACAACAACACGTCTTTGCCCTTGTCAACAATCCTTTCCTCTGCAGCCCAGGCTTGTGTGTGTGTGTGTGTGTGTGTATATATTTTCCTTTCTGCAAAAAACGTCCCATCAGCACTCTCTAATGGGCGAGGAGAAGGAAGAGAGAAAAAGACGGCGATAAAGCAGAAGGGAGAGGGAAAGAAAGTGAGAGAGGTGGCAGTGGTGCTTGTTTGGCTCAGGAGCAGTGAGTAATGAGGCTGAGGCGCACCCTGTCATTGTCCCAGCAGCAGCCTGTAGCCACACACACACACACACACACACACACACACACACACACACACACACACACACACACACACACACACACACACACACACACACACACACACACACACACACACACACACACACACACACACACACACACACACACACACACACACACACACACACACACACACACACACACAAAAGTATCTTCTATCCCCAAACTTGGGAAAAATACAGATTTTAAACTGTCATCTGACATTCAAAAGAAAAAAGTAAAATAGCTTGATATACGATTGTTTTAATATCAAAGCAACTTATTCGATATTATCTGATACGAGAGCCTCCATTATATGAGATAATCCAATGTCAAGACAATTTCATGGGGAAGACTATTTGCTTTAATCTCTAACATGGTGTAAAATGTCATTTGACAATCAGAGTTATCAGCTCTCTCAAACTTGACATGATGTTACAAGAATGAGTTGTGTTAGAGCTGACTTATATCCATAGATCCATTGATTTAGACAACCGAATGGTCAATATATGGGTTTGGTGCTGTGCCCATACTACATAGGGTGTCTGTGTAGGTGGTTGTAAGCATACAGTGCCTATGGGGACAAGTATAAACGGCATACATTGTCCTGAAGAAACCTATATTTGCTTTCCTTACATAACAAGTGGGCCTCAAAGCCAAGAAAGGAACCACTTGCATGTCCACCAGAAGTAAGAACTACGGTCATTAACATATTTAACACTAAAGGCCAACAATATAACCCATAATGTGCATGCATGAAAGTGCACACAACACCTGCGCACATGTTGATATAGATAAAGTTTAGTTAGCGGCTGCGGTGGGAACAAATACAATTTAAGCTTTGGCACTTGGAAAAAAATCAGGCTTGACATGAAAGGCACAGAATGCCTCCATGGAGGGGGCAGAAAAGGCCAGGGGTAGGACTGACCCAGAGGGAGGCAGCGGAATGGGGGTAGGGGGGGTTGAGTGGGGTGGTAATGATGCCAGGCTGAACAAATTGCAAAGCAAAGGGAACGTGTTTAAATGTAGAACATGGAATTATCGTGGCAGCAACACGGAGGGGAGATCAGAGAGAGTGAGATCCACTGGGAGTGAACCGCCACTCTCGGGACAGAAAATGCAAAGCTCGGCTATGGCTACTGTGATGAGTTCAGCTCTAATACAAAGTAAATGACATGGAAAAAATAGGGCAAAGATGTCTTACACAACGTCACAGACGTGAAGTATACACCAACCACGAGGAAGCAGAATAAGAGAAAAGGTCGAATATAGAGGCAGAAAAACCTGCCACTGTGTCACTGTTCCACTGAGCTGACCCCTCCACAGCCCAGTGTGGCCCTACACCCGCCCCCTGGCTCTTTTTACCCTCAAATGGCCCCCCCAAATAAATAAATGAATAGACAAAAAAAATGGAAAAGGGGGCAGAAGAAAAACATCTCAACTTCAATCTGTCCCGTCTTTCAGCTTCAATTTGAAAAAATCAAATTTTTTGTTCAACTTCACAAGATGACTTCAAGAGGGCCCCAAGACTCCGATCCCACCACTGCTCACTGGTAGAGTTGAATTCCATTAATTATGTGACCTACATAATCTAGTTAATATTCCAGACAGACGGATAAAGAGAGAGTGTATGTATTTGCCAATAGTACAAAATGGGGCAAAACTTATAGAATGTAAGGAATCAAAAAATTCCTTCTGCTGTTGCTATTTCCGGGACCGTGCTTTTTGTTCCGTTGGGTCATGACATTGTTTGCATGTTGGTTTATTGAGCCAAGTAAACATGGAAAAGAAACTCCCTGCGAATAACATGGGCAGCAAACTTTTGATTTACCCACAGGCAAGAATGACTTGTACCTATTCTCTATCTGCCAAATAGTCAAATGAGTAGGTCTCATTTCCATTCCAGGATTCAGACAGTCGGACTTGGTTTGCTGTGCTATATCGGCGTCAAACTTGCCACAAGAAACTATTGTGCAAGATCAGAGCAATGAACTCAGCCACACATTAAGACAGCTTGTCAAAACAAATCTCAAGAAAGGAAGTTGGTGTCTTGGTAACAGTGTGGCTGCATTGGCCTTTGAGCTACAGCGTCATCCTCACCACAGCTCCCGGGCTGATCTCTTAATCAGTGTCCAGAGTGTGCATGAGTCCTCTTCTGAAGGCTGAGGCTCTGTCCATCCTGCCTGCCCATCGCTACTGCCAGTTCCACCCATGAATATGGAGCTGTTCTGTGGCTGGGAGCTTGCTTATGTTTTCTGTCTGATATCTAGGCCCCATTCCCATTTCAAAGGGAGGTCCACCCGGGGCCTTGACTTTTTGATCTGCCTGGCGACTGAGTCGACCACCTGCATGTGGGATCAGCTGCCAGTGAGAGCAGACAACCCCTCTGCTTCAAAATATACATCCTCCCCCCCTTTCGTCCTCCCTGCTTCATTGCCCTTCACTCTGCCCCCTCCTTCCGTGAAGCTGCCAGGAACCCCAGTGGTCCTAACTGGGTCTGGAGCTGCATCCCATTCCCAACTGTTCTGACTGTGGTGGGCGAGACGCTCGAGATGTTCAGTATAGCAGCAGGAAGGCTCACAGAACAGTCAAAGGGTAATTTTGTATTTACGAGGAGCCATAGTGTCAATGTGCCATGGAAACAACAGAGACCTTGTAAAAGAAACAGCCCATGGCTTCTCTAATCAGGGATTGTGATCCACATTGTGAGCTGTAATGCCTGTTAACATGTCAATTAGACTCGATAAAATGTTGGATTACCTCTGCCAAGGCCCAATTGTCCCCCTTAAATTCAATCAAGTTGCACCAAATTGCCAACAGTCATAGATATCAGTCCCCTACTGGATTTATTTTCATCAAGATCCATCAATTATTCCCTGGGAAATTGGTGAAATGTTTAAAAACGCCCTATCTCACAACAGTAAAGAAACAAATCCCTGATCTGCCCCCTGATCCAGATCTGCACAAAAATGTCCAAAGTTGAATTGGTTCTTCTCTGACCCATAATGCATCCTTTGACTAAGTTTCATGGTAATCCATCCAGTACTTTTTGGGAAATCTTGTCTCCAAAACCATTTACAGATAGGGGTGAAAACATAACCTCCTTGGTGGAAATTATCCTCAGATTTTGGCCTGTGGGGATTAAATCCTTGCTCGTGTCCGTACTTCTTACAAACTTTGAATGATAAAACCTACCAATTGCCCCGGTCTCATTTCATAATTTGTTTAAAATCATATCTTATGAACTCAGAGTTTGATTAATTGCCAAAGGGTAATCTTGTGTTTGATTGCAACATAGATTAAAAACCCTTGTTCCTAAGGCCACTACTTCAAATGTTCGTATGAGATTATGTGCTCTTTATAGTTTGCATTTCCCTTTAACTCAAAATGAGTACTCAAGTAACCTACACTATATATCAGCTTATTTTTAACTAAGGAGTGCAACAGGTCAAATTTCCTAAAACTCCTGCAAGGCAACTTTTCTTTGTGGTCCAAAGAGCTGGTACTAACCAGCCACTATAAAAATGAGATTAGATTGAAGATCATAGATATTAATATGATATCAGGATTTCCATATCTGCCTCATCTGGGATCACGGTGCCTGTCATGGTATAATTAAAACCCAAAGGATTCCAGATGATTGAATTAAAAATTAAATGAGTGGATGCCCTGGATGCCAACCACTAGACCACTGACATCCACTATGTATGACTGGAGCTGACATGAGACTGCAGAGGCCTCGTTTGTGAAGCTAGTTATCAACCTGTGACCACATCGAATCGATAGCACCTACAAACACTATTTATACTAATTACCCTCATTGGCATGTGATGAGTTTCACAGGCAGAACATTTGTGAGGATGGAATTTCAAACAAAGCAACAGCTTTTTATGATGTGTGTGTTTCTAAAACGTTTCTCACAATAAGTGATATTCAGAGTCTGTAAGTTAATTGTCTTTCTTGAACCCTGACAGCTCCATTAATAGGTGTCTAATTGTTTCTCAGCTGGGGTGATAGCCTCGAGACCACAAAGACACTTCGAGCAGAGGTGCGAGTTTAAAACGAACTACATCAACAATGGAAAAGAAACCATTTATCCTGTGCATCACAAGAAATAACTCCAATATTACCAAAGCCAGAGTGTTAGCTGTTCATGATCAACTTAAAACTGTTGCTCAGTGGTAAAGAAAAAATATATAAATCTCTGATAACAACGTAAAACACAAAAAACAAATTATCTGCTTTCAAATTCCACTAATTGCTGCATTCCAAAAAAAAGGAAAAAAAAACAAAAAGGATGAAACAAAAAATGCAAACAAGCTTGATAATCTGGTTTGTGTAACAAGTGCAGAGATGGTGAAAAATAAAACATCAGGGGTTAAATCTTCACCTATCTGTGAGTTATTTTCATAATATATTGATGCAATACTTGTATGCACAGACGTTAAAGAGAACGACAGAGCAGGCACCTCCCCAAATGAAATCACAATTGCTCTGACATCGCACACAAATAAACAATTAATCAAAAGCCAGAAAACCAGGGGGACAAATAATTAAATGAGTAGGAGATGAGGGGGCGGAGGAGGGATACCAGTGAACCGTTCTGAACCTACTTTTTTCTGCTCTCAGTTCTCTGTCTGTGGTTATAAATGACTTCAGATTTGACGTTTCCAGCCGGCAACCTCACAACAAAACACTCGCTTTTATTCAAACAGTGACGGAAATAAAAGAAAACAAAAAGATGACTTTTTTTGATAAGAAAGGCTCTGTATGTGTGTGTGTGTTGTGCTGCTCCCATCAAGCAGAAAGGCGGGTGGTAGTCGGAAGGGGCTCGCAGCCGGGCCCCACTTTGGAAAGCCCTCATAAATCCTGATTTGAGCGGGGCGGCTAACCAGAGGAGGTAAGGCACGTCAAGAGATGGGGGGCTGGAGTGTTGGGAGGGGGTGGTGGCAGCTTGCCTCTTAAAATGCTACGTCTGATTAAGTCTTTCCATTAGGTGACAGCTGAACTTTAACATTAATATGATAATATTGAAATAAGTGTGTGTTATTTACTTCGGCTCCGGAGGTGGGGACGGGGGGGGGAGAAGAGAGGGAAGGAGGAGGGAATGATGAATGATTTCTGGACAGCTTCGGGTGACATGCCAGGCGAGCTGACCCCCACTCCTCCTCCCCCCATAATCAGACTTGACAAAATGGAGACATATGCAGAAATATTGGTTACAGTCGGCATCACAGCCCTTCTCAGGCCTTCCCTCTCTAGTAACCGCCGGCCGCCCCGCGAGCCGCCCTCCAAATTGTCTATGGGCATTGAAGCATCTATTTCAATTGGCACTTCCTTCCTGGCCCCGGGATTTTACATCTAGTCTGTGTCATTTACATATTACTCTTAATCAAAATCCACAGTGGGCGACAAGGGGAGGAGAAGAAAAAAAGGAAAAACAAGAAAGAGGGAGCGAGAAACAAAACCGTGGCGTCACGGTTCAGGAGTAGGCACAGAGCACTTTATGAAATGGAGATGTGACAAGACATTACGGTGTGTGTTTTTGTGTGTGTGTGTGTGTGTGTGTGCCGGTTTGTGTGACTTGTGTGCATTTGTGTGTGTGTGTGTGTGTGTATATTAGGAGGCAGTGCATTAGATAATGCAAGGCCTATTGAAATATTTGCGTGTGAATGCTTGTGTTTGTGCGATTGTCGGGGGCTGCGTTGTGCACGAAGCAGCCAGCAAGGGAGACAAAGGCTGCAAGTTGAATATGGGCTGTAATAAGGCTTGAAAAACAAAAGGCAAAGAGACGTCAAGAATGGAGACGTGTACAGTGTGCACCGTCTTTTCCAGCTTCAGTTTCTGCAGGGTGCTGTGCAGGGCCACTCTTTTCACACTTAACACCAATGCATGTCACAAAGCACACATTCACACGGATAGATGAGTTGGTTTGTTTGCTGAAACGAACGTCAATGTCATATTGATGAAATATAAATGACCCTCAAAAAGACATTAGCTAATTAAAAAGGAGAAAAAGTACAAATGCTGCATCTATAGAAGTTGAACCTTGATGAAGAGTAAAACTAAAATTCATTCACATATTCATTCATCCATATATTTAACTGCTCTTTAGTGTATTTATCCATCCCCACCTATGTTCTCTGGAAAACCAATGCTACACAGTGTTTGAGACCCTTTACAAATGGCACAAAATATAAGTTAATTACAGACTTTATGGAACGGTGATGACTCACATCACTGATAAGTGCACAACACGTACAGAGAGGTGCAGAAACAATGTCCCTACCTTCCTCTTACCTTCTCAGCATGCCGGTAAGGATGCGAGAACTCTTGCCCAGGTTGGCGTCTGTTTCTCTCAGCTGGGGAGACAGAACGGGTGAGAGACAGGTCTTAGTTTTCATTCTGATCCGACAGCTCTCAAGGTTATTAAACTCAGGCTACGTCTAGAGCGGTCAAAATTAAAAGGAATATCACTCCTCTTCTGACAAGCTGACCTTTTATGTCTCCATGCCCACGTCAGCCGTAGCAGGAGATAATGGGTTTATCAGGTTGTCCGTCCAAATATCCTTTGTGAATATGATATTCTATCTCTTCAATTTCTTCAAATTTGCCAAAAAACGTTAACTTGGACTTAAGATGGACTGATTAGATTATTATAGATAATGGTAAAAGTTTAAGGTCACTTGGACTTCACAAAATATATTTCTGACAGTAACTTTTAGTTTATGCACTAATTATGACATTGTTTCAAACAAGTGTCTAATAAAAGTGCTGATACTTAATTTTGGGGGCCCACTTTGAAAATGTGGTGAAACATGGTCTTGCTGACATGGCGACAACTTTATCCTTAAGAATCAACTGTGAACACATACAAGGAATTTGCCTCAGTGTTTTGTCAAAATATGTTTTATATATAATCTATTTTCACCACATGAGTCTTGCTTATATCTTTTAGATCCCAAATTCTAGAGCTATTTTGTTCAGACAGTGAGAAAACATCTGTAACTGTAACTAATGGCCTTCTCCTCATGTTGCCGTGGATCAACATTAAAATATACACAATAAGAATTAAGAAAAGTGACAAGGACAATTTACTTTTGACTTCCATTGAAAGCATAGAGAATCCTTGTAGACACAGTTAAAATAATGATCATGGCCATCCAGTATATGCACTTCAATATTTTCCCTTTCCTTGTTCCATCTTCTCTCTTTGCCTTTTTTTTTTTTTTTCCTCGGGGGTCATCTGAATGTTTCCTTCGCACTTTCTTTATCTGGAGTAAGGACTTTCACAGGGAGGGGGATTGGCGGAGATGTTGCCAGCGAGATGTGAGTGTGACTGCGGTAAAAACGCTGACACTGCACCGAGCGAGCTGCCACTAACGTCCACCTGTAGTCGCATTCCTAGAGGATGATGGGGGGGGGGGGGGGGGAGTGTGGGAAAGAGTCGCTGCGGAGAGTTTCTCTCTGGAGTCAGCAGGGAGTCGTTCATCTTCTTCTCCCTCTGAGACAATAACCGCATTCCCAACAAAGGCATTCTCAGTCAGTAGCTTTTCATCAGCATATTATATTGCTCTTTTAATTCATAATTTTCACATCTCTCTCCTCGGGTTCCGGCATCACTCTTTTTCTTGTTTGTTCTGGCTCATCTCGCAGTCATGTCTCTTGCCTGCGATGCGCCCTCTCTTCCCACTCCTCCTTTGCTGCTCCTTTCTTCCTCTCCTTCCATCTTTCCTTCGTACCCTCTGGCAGCCTGGGCTGGTGCGATGCAGGTTGCCAGAGCCGAGGATACATGTGGTACAGTGTAGGAAGTCGGGGACCTGGGGTTTGGGCCCTCTGGCAAAGACAACAAGTCCTGCAGTAGCCTGATGTCTGCCTCTACCCGCAGATCTGTGCCCCCCCTAGACACTTCACACTTTCTCCCAAAATACACCTCTCTCTGAATCATTCCTTCTTTCCATCCCTCTCCCTCTCTCCAAAACCTCTCACCAAATCACGCGCTTTCCTCCTTAACCTAAAATGGAATGCAAGTGAAATTTCAGTGCAGCTGACTGTCTAAAATGAACTGTGCTTATCTGTATTTGGAGAACGAGAGGAAGGTGCTTCTCACTGTTATTTTATTTTTTGTATTTGTATCCATGTCCTTTCAATCATTAATTGTCAAAATAAGATATTTAACGAAAAAGCCTTGAGGATGAAGATGTAATTCTTTTTTCTGTTTGTAACTCTAAAAAGGTTCTGAGCAAGATAAAGGCAAATAAATTACTTCTTTATAACCACTAATCCTAAAATATGAATAATCATCCCCTCACCGCACTTGAACCCCTTAAAAGAACAGTACGGAATAATGCTAACAGTTAACATTACAGTTGTAGCTTGTTGTGGCTCTAGGCAGCAGGCTAGCAAGCGATGTTTCAATTTGAAGGCTACAGATGAACGTTGGGATACAGAGAGAAGATGTGCACCTGATCAAGAAAAACACGAGTGGACATATTGAATAAATGGATAGTATGAGTAAGTAATTCAAGGAATAGAATTATTCATTTGGGGGAAAAAATTAATAATTTGTGCAGACAAATTGCTTATTTTGTTTCTTGAAATTACCCTTAAAAGTATCATTTTATCCACTTGAATTATTGATTCAAATATATATATATAAATTACTAATTTAAGGGAGTGACTATTAAAACACACCCCCTTGCTTGCGGTCTGGCTCTCTATGAATGAGCCTGGAGAAGGTTTAAAGCACTTTCTTCAATCCACTCCGGGATTCAGAGTTGGGAGCAAAGCGCTTTGACCCTGTGTTGAAACCTTCCACTGACTTCAATTTGTACCATAAAAGCTAAACAAAAGGCCACACCTCCTGCTGCGCACAGGGGTTTGTCTGTAGGTGTGTGTGTATATGTGTGTGCACATTTATGTGTGTGCATGTCGCTGTCCACGTGTTGGAATTTATGCTAAAACTGCAACTACTTCTCCATTTCATTCAAAAGAGTCACTAACTGTCCCTGTGCCTTTACATCTTTTTAGTTTAGCCCCACAAACTGCCTTTAAAGCCTCAGTGTTTGTGTGTGTGTGTGTGTGTGTGTGTGTATGTGTTTGGGGGGCTGAGCAAAGAAGACCCATGGGAAGAAAGGAGAGAGAGACAGAAAGCAAAAGAAAGAGAGAGCAGGTACTCTCAGTAGACACTGTCGACAGTTTTGAAAGGAAATGTTTGATTTCCTTTGAAATCGCCTGTGCGAGGCCCACTGCCATGTTGTGATCTTTAAGCATTCTGCGTTGAGGGGGCCGACAGGGTTGGGCCCCCTTCCTGTGTTTGGTCTTTTCTGTCTCTGCCTACCTGTCTGTTCGGCTGGCTGCCTGGATGTAAGGAGGGGCAGCGCTCAGGATAAAGACGAGGGGGGGGCTCTCTGAGGGAAAAGCGAGAAGGAGAGAGGAAAACCGGAAAGGAATGCTGAGGAGGGAAGGTGAAGAAGGACGGCGGCTGGCAGCATTCAGAGGAGGGAGGTGTGCAGCTTCGGACAATATGCGAGCATGCTGGGAAAATATGCTCGACATTTTATTATTCCAACATTCACACTGAGGTGATACCGATCACTGAACATACTTGAATACAACACAGTGCAATCAATAAATAAGCACATTAACTAGCTTGTCAAGACCCCGGCGCCGACACTCTGTGTGAACAAGTGTAAGCATACCCACGACAGTGTGCACACGGTGTGTTTGTGTGCACACTCGCATTTGTGTGTTTACTGAGCAAACCCAGCAGAAAGGGGTGAAGGCTGTCAATGTTGTTAACCAGTTGTAACGCCTCTACAGCCTCACAAACACGTGTTAGAATAGACAGATGAGTGTGTGCAGGTGGCGTGTGTGTACTCACTCTTTCTCTGGCTCTCTGGATCTTCTCACGGTCGGTGTGCAGGTTGGCAAGAATCTCCTGGCCCACTTGTTCTGTAGGGGGAAGAGGACAAAGTGTGAAGAAGATGGAATTTCCTCCATTTTACACAAAAAATGTGAAACAAATGAGCCAAAAAGTAATTTTTACATTTACATGTCATAATGTTGGAATGCCCACAATGGCCTCTAATGATTTCACGCTATTCATCCATGTTTCAACAATATGAAACACTTGATTCTCCATGTTTCTGTCTCAATTATCTGCCACCATCATGAATAAGTGAGAAATAAAATGACAATTTTCAGTTGGAGTGAACATTTTTAATTACAAGACCATAATATTCAGAATAAAGTGATGGTGTGGTATTTTTTGCACACTAACTAAGCAGCAACCACACTGTCTAGAGGGAGTGTGAGGCAGGCAGATATGAGAAGACTGTAGCTGTGGGAAATGTTTTTTAAAACCCTCTTAAAAACTGAAGTAAACAGACATTAAGTTCTGGGCAACAATAACCCAGCATGCACCCTGCCAGTGGGGTCTACTCAGCCAATGCAATATTCATTGAGGCATTCCTTGTTGTCGTAAACACATTAACACACAGTTACAAAACATCTCTGACAAGGCACCCGACAAGCTCGTCAGTGGTCAGTGTCACTTTCCTGTCCCATAGGTCGGGGACGAAAAAGGAACAAAAAGACTATCATAAACAAAATAAGCCCCCCCACCACCACCACCACCCCTAAAAAATAAGACCCCTTACTGCTGCCGTCAATGTAACCACACTGCTTCAGCATTAGCGCCTAAAAATGAGGGAGGCACAGGATGAATCAGGAAAAAAAGGGAAAGGACTGAAGAATCTTTGCATGGATCAAAGACGGGCTCTCAGGCACACCAAACAAATCCGGAATAAACAACGCAGTCGCTGACTGTATTACACTACACAGGTGCCGCACACCAAAGGGCCCACGTGCTGAGCGCCTGTTTAGGGGGAGCAGTGCAAAAAAAATGGGCTACATCTGGCAGCTAAACAAGAGAAGAGAGAGAGAGAGAGAGGGAGAGAAATTGAGAGACAGAGAGAAAGAGGGAGAGAGAGAGAGGGGATCAGGGAAAAGTAGGAGTAAAAAAAAGAAAGAAAAAGAAAGCACTGTCAAATGAACGACATTCGTCTCCCATTCATCCCGTTGCTTTTACCCCCCCCCCCCCCCCCCCCCCCTTTACACTGTAACTGACTCAAATGTGCCTCTTCCTGCCTTCATTAATTTCTAATCTGGGACGAGACAGATTGAAGGATACCCAGATTAAACAGTGCAGTCAGACAGTCACATGTGACAAATAGGGCAGATTAAAAGGCTGAGTGCAGGTATTAATAACCATAAAAATACAAGCCCTCCCCCGTCGCCCATTGGAGAAGAACAAGGGATAAACAGGAAGGGATCTGCGGCAGAAGTATTCGGTTAAAGAGCCAAATAAGCATGTCTATCCATCTCTGTCAGGGCTGTGGCTTCTTTTTTTTTAAATAAATGAGTGTGACAAGTACTGCAGCAGCAGAGTGTTTTTTGGCAAGTGCATTATTGGAAAGGTTTGCAAAACCTAAAAAGATGGATGAGCTCGTGGGAGAAAAGGCCTCCAAAGATTTTTTTAGCACTTAGCAATCATTACACACATCCTGCTGAGGTGTGTTCTGCAGGACAGTCGTGGTCTTGTTGAGATTAAGATAAAGAAGAAAAACTATTTTAAAAGAGGATAAATTATGAAAAAGCTTTTTCAATGAGCTACTTTCAATGGTCAAGAGTGGGAAAGCATTGGATTCAGGTTTCTGCCTCTTGTAGACACTGTAGAGCACAGATTGATAAAAACCAGAAGTAATACAACCCTCAGTTTATATGTGAAATTAGTCTTAATACTTCTGGATATTTTACTTGGAAGCCGGCAGCAGAAGCTCTGGAAAAGATTCTGATGCAGCTGACTCTGACATTTGGGAAAACTTCAGGAAAATGTCCACACTTCATTGCATAACCCTGAAAATAGCTCTTGTTGTAGAGCGTGAAGGAGAATTGTCATTATGCAAGAGGATGAGCGAGCTTTTAGCCATTAAAAGTTATTATAAGGTAATGGAAAAGAAAACAAATCTTGTGACGTTGAGGAAACCAAACCCCCTAAACGGTGGGATTTACTGGATACCCATAAGTCCCCAGGGAAACCATGGTGTTCATTGTCTTTACCATGCATCTTTCCCTCACATTACTCATTCTGTGACATGTATCTACATTTCCATTCATCGTGTTTAAGTCCTGCTGGCCAGCGGTGTGTGAAGAAAACCTGTTAGATACTGGGGACGAAAGCTTATTGGCAGCAAATTACGAAAAAAGGGGTGAGGACAACCTCTGTGAAAATACAATAACATGTATATACGGTCATATTGTAGGTTAATGTTGATATGGGTGTTTTTAGTAATAAAGGGCCTATCATTGCATTTTTGGTTCGTAAGATTAACATGTTACATATTACTGTTTTTAACTGCACGGAATTTTACAAAATACAGAATTTATTACTAAGACAAAAACACGGCCTATTAAAATGTCCAGTTGATGAAAACAATGCATGAGAGGAGAAATCATTTTCTATTAAAGCCCTCGACTTGTTGCTCGTTAGCGTGTAAAATATTCCCGTCCTGTTTAAACAGCTATTAACAATTTAAATAACCCTGGCCCAGAGGCCTTGTTCTGACTCACTTGTTAAAGATCTCCATCCCCAAAGGTCCATTTAACAAGCCCATTATTCCATTACATTACACTCACACCAGCACCACAGAGTCTTAATTTAACTCATTCCTCCGATGCAACTGGAGAAAAGAACGAGCACAGGAAAGTTGAAGGTACAAGAAGGATAAGAATTATTTCCTATAAACCCCCGGTCACGCTATTGGCAAAGCAAAGTCCAGATCTCATTTATCTCAGCTCAACACATCACCATCTTGTAGATAATGATACGGTAGTGAGAAAATATACTGTATTTACTGCACAATTAACTTCATTCATTCAAATCCCTTCTAAGTATATGTTATATAGTGTTTTGGAAAATAGGTCGTACATATAAGAAAAGCAATTATAAGAATTTCAGGTTTGTCTTCGCTATTTTCTGACATCGCAAAAATAATGAACTGAAAATAACATTAATGTTTCGTGTCACTTTCAAAACAACTTTCTCCTTGTTTTCTCTTTTTGTCTTTTCAACATATCAATTATAAATTGTATATATATGTAAATATCATTAAGTGCCCGTGTCCACTCTGTTTGACTCATGAAAACACACACAGCTCAGAAACATTTCTGGTAGGAGCCAAACTTCCCGACGGCTTCAACTTTCTCCACAGACACCGTTTAATTGGAGGCATCATTTATTTTACAGGAGCTGTTTCAGAGCCGTTACACAGTGTCTCAGAATCCCTGTCTCTCTTTCTGTGTTGCCTTTTCTTTTTCTTTTTTTGGTCTCTGTCCCCAGAGCTGAAAGGGTACAAGACCTGACAGTGGTGAGCTGTGAGGCTCAGCACTGCTCCTTTTCATTAAGCAGTTGAGACCACTTTTTGAAGGTTACCACACACACTTATATCCGGACACAAGCCACACACACTCCAACAAACGGGGTATGGAAGCCCACGGGAGGGTCGAGGGGGAGGTGAGGAGGAGCCGGAGAAATGTTGAACCATAAATGTATCTCCCTCTCTCTTTATATATATCACACACACACACACACACACACACACACACACACACACACACACACACACACACACACACACACACACACACACACACACACACACACACACACACACACACACACACACACACACACACACACACACACACACGTACAATTATATATACTGTACATACTGTGCACTCAGTAACTTATATACCTGTGATTCCCAGGTGAATAAAGAGTCCCGTCTCGGTACACTTCCCAGAGAAGCTTTTTTAAATTCATTTTTTTCAACTTCTCTAGTCTACAACTGCCTGGTGACACACTTTCATCACCTCCATCAATGTTGTACCCACACTGGGATGTATTTGTAATGCTGAGCCCACAGGCCATGAGGCTCACACCTTCTCACTAAGCTACAGCTCAAGATAAAGAGGTGTACGATACTATGCCACTGGGGGGGCATCGAGCATCTCGGGACTTGTGATGCTATGACATCGTGGCAATAACAACATATTCTATTCCACGTTAAGTAACGCTTATTTCTCCACACAGGGCGATGACGGATTTCTAAAACAGTCCGAATGATTAGTAGTGTTTCAGAAGAAGGGCATCGTCTTCAACCTTTCAGGAGAGGAACTGCTCTGATCTTGCAGGAGTCTAATCTCTTAAAAGGCCCAGACCAAGCAACACACTGGGCAGGGTAAGGCTGGGCCAACCGAGTCCATCCTGACTTAGCCCATGCATCAGCCCTTCCCCTTACATGAGTATGAGTGGTGGTGGGCAGTCAGGGTGGATTTCTGGGGCCTTTCTTCACTCCGCCAGGCTCTGTTTTATTCATCGCCTGCGCCCTGACCCCGCAGAGCTCCTGTTCTGACAAATCACTTCTGATTAAGACAGATCTCTGTTAGTCAGCCACTCAACTTGGCCTATTCATCATTCCACAGAAAATATTCCTCTCTCCTCCCCCATTCCTCCCCCTCCCGGCTCGTTTGCCTGTCCGTCAGACCGAAGCAAGGCGCAAAAGAAATTTCCGCTGCTGTTTTAAGTGGCTGATTATAGACAATTGGTGGATGGAGAGACGCAAGAGCGTCTTATGGGTGATAAGACGCAAGTTTAATGGGTATAAATGACCAGGCCTGTAGGAGACCAGCTGGTAATAGAACCATTTGTTTAAAGCTGAACCAGCGTGCAGAGAACTGAAAGCTGCACTTTCCCTCTATTTGAGCCCCCCCTCCTCTTTTCCCTTCACCTCAGCCTCAAAGTCAAATTCTCAGATCACCAGATTTACATTTTCTTTTAAACAGCAAAGTCCCCTTCACCCTCATTCAATGAGAATTGATGAGGCTCAGAGAGGAATAGCTTGTTTTACATTTATGAAATTACCTATACCTTCATGTCCCTGCGGACACGGCTGCAGACACGGTGCCACTCATGTATTAAACTGCTTTTCATAGGTTAGTAACAATGGAAACAAAATATTTACTGTGAGTGCACTAATGCTGTCAGATGTCTGAGAGCATTCATATGCAAAGTTCTACCATAATAAACTACGGCTAAAATGTCTAAGAAGCCAGATTAAATTAACCTCAACAACAACCCTGCTGGTGGCAGAGGGCTGAGAGGCGGGCGGGGTGAGGAGAGAACGAGCGCTCCTACAAGCCAATTGCCTGGACTTAATCAACCAGTCTTACTGAACCAGCCAAATGAAAACTAATGGACTCGGGTGCTTGCTGTGATTGCCCCGCATGCAACAATGTGCAGGCAGGAGCATTGCTTTCTGAGGTCTTCATTAAAAAAACAGGGAATTTCTACAGACCGCTGGTCACTCGACACACAAATGGTTCCTGACTGGTCAATTGTGAAGCTCAAACACGGCGGACTCATTAATTCCCCGTTCCCAGTGCTGGGGGAAATTATTTTTTTATGTGTTGATTAAACTTGGTCAAAATCGTAAAAAATGTATGAAGTGTAGAATTAAAACTCGTCTCTGAATGAACTAATTTGTGAATGCATTATTCATAGCGCTGACATTTGTGTCACACAATTGTGTCGGCCACATTGAAAGAAAAATGGAAAGAAAAAATAGCACATGAATGGGGAAAAAATACAGAAACAAATATTAAAAAACAGGAGCGCATCAAACTTTATTCAACCACAGGCAGCATAAATAATTAGAGTTTAAGTGTTTTACTCTGCAACTTAAATAATTTGATTCTACTATCAGTTGAGTAGCCTCACAAATGATGGCGACTTAGCATATGAATATTGTAAAAACCTTATGACAATATCGAAGCTGAAGGTCAAAGCTATTTGAAGAATTAAATAGAAGCACAACACAACACATTGAGTAAATATGAGTAAATGATGGCATAATCAGGGAGACATGTATGCAGGAGAATCATACAAAACATCATATTCAAAAACCCGGGGTTGAACTGATGGAGGAGAAAAGTTTGCCGGTTTTTCAGAAATGGATGTGGGGCGAGATCTGTGCGGAGGCAGACGGGAAGAAGAAGAAAGAGAGAAAACTTGATGTCGCCCTGTTTCATTTTCAACAGTTTAGGCGCGTTAATCATCGCATTACCGCTGATTAAAAGCCTTCGCGTCTCTAATCAGGAAGTTGACAGGCAGATCAAAGAGCAATGCACAAATTTCTTGCCTTTTAATTATCTGTACAACACCACACCTCGGGCAGCTCTTCCCTGCCTATCTCCTCAAACTCGCTGAAAGACGGAGAGGAGATCTAACACTTACAACAGTTCATTATCCAATAAAAATTGGAGATTGGGAGAGGGGGGGGGGTACACATGCTGACACACACAGTCGTGCCCACACACACATACACACACACAAGGCTAGGAGGCGTCAGGATTTTTGAAGACCTGGGAGAGGCCTGCCGTCTTCTTTATTAACATGTTCTGAATTTGGATGATCTTAATAACGTTTGTCAAAATCGGACTCGGCTCATTTGCATGTTTTGACAATGCCAGTAGGGAGCCTCCCTCTGTTCTTCCTCAGGATGCTTCGGAGTGAGTGTCTAACACGTTTCAACACCCACTGATAATAGCTTCTCGTTGCTAAACGAACAAAATAACTTGCTAAATGGGCTTTGTTAGATTCGCCCACTCGGCCCCTCCGTTTGGGAGTGAAAGTTTGAACGGATGCAAACGCCGTCAGGTAGAAACAAAGAGGCTCCTAGACCGTCTTGATCAATGTTTGATCACCACTCCTGTTCAAACCGACGAGGATATGACGCCTTCCTGCAGCCCGACTGTTCCTGCCCAGCTGCTACCTGTCAAGTGGGTTTTGGACATGAAAAGTCCATCCTACTTCAGGAGAGGATTTGGCATCGCTTTGGAGGTTCTCAAAAGTCCTCCACGCGCCTCGGTCTCTTCAGTGCTGGAACAGATTGCCTGCCTGACTCATGATCACATCCTATTTTTTGAATACAAGAAAGCAGTGGATCACTCTCTCCTCCTCCTCCCCCCCCCATTAACAGCTCACTAAATGAACCCTCGTTACGTCAATGATATGTAAAACAAGCATGGTCGAAAACAAACAAACAATCTGTGGGGACACAGGACTGTCGGCAGCAATTTAGAGATGGAGGAAAAGGAGGGCATGAAAGCGAGACATCAAACATTAGCCTGAATGGAAGGCGCAGGCCATTAGAAGTGGTTGCTCTGACAGGATCTAACAGTTGGAAACACTTAAAGATTATTTTCCTCAAACTTTGAATTCATTAATACTCATGAGCTGATGAAGGGCTCCCAAAACACAGCGCAAAAAAAAAAGGGAGAGGGCCGGGTGCTGAAGCTAGCTGGAGAGTGATGGGATACATCAAGGAGGCCGGTTCACTTTTCTTGGTACCAGTTAGAACTTAAACTACAACTTTAAACAAATCTGACCCACCATGTTCACCACTGGTAGCACATTCCATCACTTCCAATGTAAAAATGGAGAAGATTTTTTTTTTTCTGGGATTACCACGTCCAATTAAGCGATTCAGAGAATAGGTCTATACTGAAAATTTGTTTAGAAAACTCTGAACACTATAAAGGACATATTGTTTCCATAACCCCGGATGTCAGGCATTAAGTTGTTAACCACAACTGATTGAAATAATGGCCACAGCCACACATTAAAGACTGAGATTGTAAAAACTTCCCTTTCAAGTTAAAGGAAGAAAGGCTTGTTAAACTTCACTGTGTATGTATGAATATAAAATATTCATCCTATGTTTGTCTCATGTTGAGGAGCTGAATATAAAATACTTCTTTCTTGTATTTCTGCATAACTTTAACATTTCCCTTCTGCATTGCTGGCATGCATCAAATTGCTCGAGCGATTCACTGCAACAGGCACAGTTGCCCTCTTCTGTGCAGACGATGCATCAAATTGTCTTTGGCGAATCTAAGGTGCTCTGACAATTTCATTTGAGCGAGCAACAGTGCAGCCTGTTAACAGAACAGTCAGTCATTGTGGCTGCTCTGACAGCACAAACACAAGTTTGTGTTTAACTTTGGGGTAATACCATTGCACTTCCCCGCCCTGGTAAAAGGAAAATAATACTTCTATTATAGGGGGAATACGAGGCACAGAGGGGACTCACAAAAGAGAGACACATCATGTGCGTCATTAAACAATGACCGGGGCCACGGAGCTGAAGACAGATTACTGTCAGCTGTCACCATGAATACGCACAACATGGCACGACATGCGAGGGCATGTCAAAGCTCCTGTGTACAGTGAACATTGTCGGTTTGTTTTCTGCTTACTTTGCATTGCTCCTTTAAATACACATGCATCGAAGTCCAGACGTCTTCCTAAAATTCTAGAGGGGCTATATGTGAGAACGCAAAAGTCTGTGTCGGGGTCTTTTTCGCAGGTTTTCCTGCCGACCCCCGAGTAAAATGTCACGAGAGCTCACGGGAGAGTACAGCTGGAAAACTCACAGTGAGCGAGTATGCATGTTGATGACGTTTCCAACACCCAACGGACTTGAAACTAGAGTAAAAATATCTCAGGATAAAAAAAAGAGATGACGAAGAAAAGATGGAGATGATTGTAGGAGACAAACACTCACATTGAAAGATCTATACCTGAACTACAGATTTTTAGGCTTAAGATAACTAGAAGCTGTTTATTTAATACTCAGGTTCAGTCCTGCACATTGCATGACGCAATGCGCGAGCGACACAAGGGATTTTTCCATTAAGTGACATAAATGTAGTAGAACACTGTGCATCACTGCTGGGGTGACAGCGTATCTCCTTTTCCTCCTCATTAACTAAAACAGGCCTAAGTGAATACCCAACCCACCTGCCACCGTCTTACACACTAATGAAGCAAGTCTAAGTTTTCAGACATGGCAGAACTAATTTAATCTACCTTCTAAGGGGCCTGGGCACCATCAAATTAATTATTCATAAAGGACATGATATTGTAACTCAACTGTCAACTCGGTAGCTGGCCCCCTTTTTTCTCACCTCACTCTGCCTGTCGCTCTCTTTTGTCTGGGACCGTCTTTCCTTTGAAAGAAAGTCCTTCGCTTTTAATCTATAACTAAGAAATACACATTGTCATTAGCTGCTGAACAAAATAATTTCTTTCTTTGTGTTTTTGAAGTTGCCAATGAAGGTGACAATAGGGTAGGGGAGAGTTTCTGCGATTGGTGCGGCTCCCTGCGGGTTTTACAGTATGCTGATGAGGCCAGCTTCACCGCAGAGAAAAAAGAAAGACACAAAGAGAGAGAGAGTCATCAAATCTGTAATAACACAACCTTAGATACCTTTTATTTCCCCCTCATGAATAATGTATGCCATCTGGCAAAGCTAATCTTACCAGAATGTTGCTTAGACAGGTCGGCCACCAGGAGGTGGGGCAGCATTTCCTCTACACATAGTGATTCTGTTGGCCAGGTGTCATTTTCTCCTCAGGGGTAGGACGATGGTATGCCACCCTGATGTGACTGACAGGAACAGCAGCAGCCTGGCATTGCTACAACAGCCTATAGTGAGAAACTAATACTAATATGCTGATTCCTCACACAAGCATGTGGATCCTCAGTGCACATCAGCAGGAGGTCCAAGCAGACAGGCAACCAAAAGAAAAATAATAATTCTTTCAGTGGATCTATTTTGCCGGAGTATCCATACACAAGTTCAAACTTTGAACACAAGGTGCTACATGATCAAGCAACGCCACAGAACATGAAGCACTTGCACCAACTCTGTGCCTCTCCGCAACTGGTGTGGCAAATGAGAAGATTTTTTTTTAATATATATTTGTCCAGAAAAACTACATAAAAGTAGTTTCCCAAACAAAGGATTAGTATTTTTAGGTGAAGATGTAAGAATGCTTCGGATTTTTAATGATGGAACAGTGCGGAAGAAAGAGAAAATCAATTGCCGGTGCATCTGCAGCAAACACCATCTGCATGGGAGATGGGCTCAGATACAGTGCAGCCATTAGCGCTGCAATACGAGCAGCGACAGTGGGCAGCCTTTGCATGCTCCGTTCCCTGATTGTAATTGAGGCCGACGTGTGACAGCCCCCCATGTGCCCTCTCTGCAGTGGCCCGGGGCAGAGGGCGTGCTGACAGAAGAGGAAACGGAGACGGTGGCACAGGGTCCTGGCCTGGCACGGCCATGGCATGGTACCCTTAGGGGCGCTGACCCTCCCCCTATCAACCCGCCGCAACTTTCGCTGCCTCACCTCTGTCACCAGGCATCTCGGAGGCTAACGAGAGGGCACCCGAGACTGCTTAACAATTCTACCACATCCGTCGGCTGGGTATGCAAGCAGCTCCTTTTCCCTCTCTTCCGTCAGTGTTCCTCTCCCCCTGCTCTGAGACCTTTAGTGAAATAAGTGTCAGCCTGAGGAGACAGGCACTCATCAACACTTTATACCTGGGAGGTATATTAATGCTGTGATGGTTTCCTGGAGGAGGGAAAGGGAAAAAAAGCTTTGTCCTCATAGAGCGAGATAAAGGACGAAGGCTTGGACAACTTTTGAGGATGTTAACTTTGGCAGTGTTTATGTGAATATAATGTGAAAGGTATGAAAACATAAGACAGAAGCCCAGACGGAAAATGATCTCAAGTATAGTAGTATCCCCTACAACACTGGAAATGCTGATAGTTGGCCAATGAGTTTCCTAAGGAGAAGCTATATTTATCTAAAGTTTCTCTTGATCAATAACGGATTGATAGGAATAACATGATGTCGGAGAGAGAGCAAGGGAATTTCACAGAGAGAAGAAGCGTGAGAGGAGAAAAAAAAAGAAAGAAAGAGAAGACGCATTCGTTTCCTTGTACAGATCCTCCCCACCACAGGATCCGAGTTACAAATGAAACTTCACTTCCACAACAAGTGGAGCTGGAAGCCTACAGGGGCCTTCTGGTATCCAGTCGGAGATACATAATTAAAGGAACACGGAGAGGGAGCATGTTATTACCAATGTTTTCATTAGGCCAAGTTAACACATTGGTCTCCCACAAGGCCTACACACAACGGACAAGGAAGTGGATGCAATGGGATGCTGCCTACTGGGATCTCAAACTCTGGTCAAGAACAGTTCACATTAGCACTGGTTCTGCATCATCCCACCCTGGCCATACCGCTACTCTACAAAAACATTTAATATTGACATCAGAAATATGAAGAAGCATGCACTTTTTTCCTCTTCATGATATTTTCACTCTTCTCCCCAACATCCAGGCTTAAATTAGCCAGGATTTTTAAGATCAGGGACTGTTTTTTAGGGCTATGAAAAATGGATTAAATGAAGAGGAAGTCTGGCCTAATGAGCTCCCTGGGCTACAGAGCAGCAGGGACCATGAGGGGAAAGAAGGGAGACGAGGCAAGCCTTTGAGGAAGAGGGGGCCGCAGCCATGCCCAAAGTGTGCCAGCTTCTCCTCTCTTTAGCGCCAATGGCACAGACGGCACCTGGGCAAGGCTCAGCCACCCTTGTCTGGTGCCAAAGGAGGAAAGAGGCAGAACAGCAAGTTTGTGTTGAACCTAAAAAGTTCTACTGGCCATTTTTTGTTCTATATTTCAATTTTTTTCCCGATGGCTCAGAACTTGCGTGAGGAAATGAAAATATCTTTACTGTGGTTTGAGCCTACACAGTATGTACATTAATTGGCACAGACTGTTAAAACAAGTAAGGAAAGGAGTTCTTTTTCAAATGAAAAATATCAGATTCTGACGCACTTTCCCTCAACTGGCTGAACAGCTTGGTGTCCATTGGGGCAAATGCATCTGTGACGAATAGAGTGGCCCAAAGAGCAGACCCTCATCAAGTTATCAAGTTGTACTCCTCTTTCCTCATTTTCCTTCAAGTTGGATTTCCTCCCTGATTAGATACACAATGTGGAATTTGGGTTCCACTCCAGTCCTGAGTCATCCTTGGTCTAGACACAACTACTCCTGGAATATTATCATTAACTGAAGCCAAAAAGATGTCTTGAAATGAGTTAAACGTTAAGGCAGCAGGAGCAAAGACAGAATTTCTGAATTGATACCAGTCACAAAAAGAGTTTTGATATTATTTTTCAATGCAGCTCTAGATTTAGCTTGGCTTTAACTATATCTGTGTATTATTTGTAAGTACATATAATTATATTACATTATTGTCCAATGATACTGTCATTTTGTGGCAAGGTATTTTTGAATAGTCAAAAACAATCAAAAGTTCCATTCCCTTTCGATTCCCTTTAATATTCATCGGAGAACACGATGATTTCAAAACAGTCTCCAGAGAGTTTATCTTAATAACAATTTTAATACTTCAGAGATTGTGGGAGAATAAAGAAAACAAAATGAAAGTTGATGTATGGTTACGAGGCAAGTGCTAATTTCACACTAATAAAACCCTTTCTTCCTTCCATTCATCTCACATTAAACAATTAGCTCCAGCAAAGACACTAAACCGGGCAGACTGCCAATGACAATAGGACATTGGACGTTGAGTCTTTATGTCTTAGGAATGTCAAGTTCCTGTCCACAGCCACAGAAAGAAGGAGGTGGAGTTCATGGACCGGGGCCGGGGAGGAGGAGGAGGAGGAGAAGAGGAAGGAGGAAGGGATTACTCTGGCAGGTAGTGGCTCCTGGATGCCGGCCAAAATAAAGACAGAGGGGAAGAGAAAACAAAATAGCGGAAGACAAAGCTCCTTCACTCAACTTGGAGTAATACAGGTCAAAAGGAACACGGAGAAAGACAGAGAGAGGCCGGCAGACAACGTAGAACAACAGCAACGAGAGAGGACAGGAAGGGGGGGGGGGGGGGGGTAGCTGGCACATTCTTCAGCTACTTTTCCTGACAGCGATTAGAACCTGTCAGAGCCTCTCAACCTGCCACTCCTCTGCACTCACAGGAGGCCTGTCATTACAAATAGCCCAGATTAAAATACCACACTCCTGGGACACAGGCCTTGACCCCCACCAACCCCACATTGCCAAATGTCTACCCACACAGTCGCCCACCCTGTCAAGTGGGAGGGGGGAGGTGTAGGGTGAGGGGAGGCTGGCAACGGTGAGTAAGCAGGAGGGCACTTAGGTTTAGAGATGTTAAAAAAACAAAATGGTTGGGAGGGTAATGGTTCTTTTGGTTAGGAACACAGGCGCTGACCTTAAAACACAAAGCATCGGAGGAAGAGAGAATCCAAGACGTGCAAGGAGGAGCTAGAAAGAAACTTAAAGTGATTGAAATAAATAAATAAGACACAATGCGCACAAATGCCGAAAAAAATGAACACAAACTAGGGACAGAGGGCTCCGCCCATTTCAATATATGTATTTAACATTGTGCAAAAATTTTCCTTATATCTCCTTTACTGCTAATATTCGTTTTTGGGCTTTTATTTTTATTTTTTTCACGAATTGCTGGACAGTTTTTTCACACTTGCCCTGAACCTGCGATGACTAGCAATGCAGTTTAATGAGGCTAATAGCAGCAAAGCACTGAGAAATATGATGGGCTTTCAGCTCAGGCCTTTTGTAAACGTCAACATGTATTCCTGTACGAAGCGGACGCATCGCAAAGAGAGAATAATGAGTCCAACGTGTCCTGACTCTATCTGGTGCCAACACGAATCGTCTGTCCTGACACTGAAAAATGACCTATCTCAGCAAGATTTGGAGAGCGGGGGTGTGGGGGGGAGACGTGTGTGACAGTCGCCAGCACCATGCTGACAGCCCAATAGAGTTGAGGAGGAAGGCATCATTAGGATCACACACACAAATGCGAAGATGCACACATCGACGCGCAAATATTTATGTAGAGAATACTCAAATGCACTCCATCAGACAAGAGGAAAGTGTGTGCATGCCTGCCTGCACAGAAAAAGAGAGCGAAACATCTCTCGACTAATATTTTGTTCCTCAGACAGAGCGTGACGTCGTGGCCGCTGTCATGTCACAGTGGCAGGCACACTGTGGCAGAGCCAGGCGAGGCTAAACACGACCAGAACAGACAGGAGATACAGATTATGTGACACACAACACATCTTAGTTATGCATAGCCTTAACACAAGCATAGACACATGGCTGAGCACAACTCCACCGGGCATCATGTGATATGATACACACATAACTGTCACTAAATGTAATTAAAATAGATAAGCTTGAAATTACCTGACAGCCTTTACGATGCTACAAATCAACATCCGTGTGGTGTCATAAGAAGTACACACGGCGCGTGAGAAACCGATTCAAATCAGTGTGGATACCTTTCGTTTGGTGGCTCGAAACAAAAAGAGAGAAAACGGAAAATTAACCCATAGAGACTGATGTCACATTCATCAAATCAGACCCCGACCTGAAGCTCCTCTTTTGTTTTTCTCTCAAAATAGCAGTGAAATCAACTCTTTGATACGTGGACAGCACATGAGACGGCCGGCCTGGAAACAGCATTAGCTCCCCATGATGAATTTAAATGAGCAAACTTGCCGAGTTGACGGACTCGTCTTCCTCGTGAGCCCCGTCTCCTGAGAGGAGATGACAACTGAATGATGTGCAATTAGGCCCATCACTTGCTTAATTGTGCAAACAAGGGCTGGGGGGGGGGGGGGGAAGCAAACAACAGGGATAATAGAGAGACTACATGCAAACCTTTTACATAAACACCTCAACTAAATCGCTAATAAAAGATATTTTCTGCGAAATCCACCAGCAAAACATAAACGACTGGTCAAAGATCAACTGCTGCTCAACCAAACCCTTTTCTGAGACACGTCGACCCAACAAGCAACTAATTAGTTCCAAATATCCAGTCAATAATAATTTCTGCCGAGCTGCAGCTTGTGTTTTCATGCTTGCCAGCAAAAGCGAGAAACCTGCATTTGTATTGTTTTGTGTTTTTTTGTTTTTTTTAAGAAAAAGCTTGGGTTTCTATTCTGTTGGCTCGTTCGGTATTCCTCTCATTACAGAGGAGGAAGCAAGGGGGCGAACAGAGGGAAGCAGGGATACGAGGAGGTGACAGAGAAAGACAGAGATCTCCGGTGACATGTTGAGACATAAGCAGCTGAGAGTTATCTGTGCACCGAGCCCAGGTTGTGCTGCTGAGAGTTAGGCTTACACCAATGATGTCTGAAACGGGGAAAAAACAATATCCAATGACTTTTCATGACAGAAAACCTTCTCTTCGAAGCCGCGGAGCTATCAAGTGGCCACTGGTAAGGAGTGGGTCATTCTGATTATGGAGGTTTTGCACCGCTAAATTGAAAACAAATCCAGAAATGAATAGGACGACTTAATTTGCTTAAAGCATTTGCTGAGAGTTTCTTCACCACCGTCGAGCTGACAATGTCCCAAAAAAGACTCGTATAGCCGAGTTACAAAATCCAAAAGTGGCACGACCTGCACAGAGGCGTGCCTCGGTTTGCAAGTCAGATTACCTCCAGACCGCACGTTAAGTTTCCAAGAGGAG